>NC_141616.1:21932955-22233455 GCF_047967505.1 Dipteris shenzhenensis | reverse complement strand
TCAAAATCTGATAACCTTCCTCCATGCTGTAGAAGATTGTGCTCTAATTGCAATAGGGTCTCCTTTACTGCCATTGCCCAATGATCAATCTTATCATCTATAGTTGATTCAAATGCGTGGAAAAAATTCATCCAAAAGTTCCAAAGAGAAGAAATACCTTGATAGCATTTGATGATCATACACATGAGAAAGCCACATACAATTGCCAACATGCTTCTAATGCCAATACAAAACATGCATCTAAATACCTGCTAATCTCATCAATGACCCCATCATTTGAGTTGTGCAATGCTCCTCACCCTTCCATAATATTTGTCATTTGCATCCTGATCGTTGCTCTATCATAACCCTTATTTATGTATTAATATAGATACTTGACGGCTGTGATTGTGGAGCAAACTTCAACATTTATATGTGCCTTATACTTCATCAAAAGGAAAGGATTGAAAGGCACAATCCAATGATTGTCTACCACACCCTCTTTCACTTGTATATGTCTACCATCATCTCGACGCATGTAAATAAGATAACCATCATTTACCCGCAACAGTACATGGAGAGAAGGCCCATGGGTAACGATGAATGCATTTACCTTTCACCTTGCAAGCAGCAAAGGGATTCAGTGCACCACATTGACCATGAACATTACACTATTTAATGACTGCATGCAACTTAGAAAATAATGCCACATCAGGAAGCTCAGCACATACCAATCTATCATAGTGGGTAACCATTGTAGGTTTGAATGCACCCTCTCAAAACAATAGTATATGTGAGTGTGGTTTGCAAACCTCTATTCTGAAATTCTCTCACATAGACATACCCAACCACTTTGCCAAATAAATTATCCTTAAGAATTAATTGCATCATGTCTTTGTGCATTTGATAAAACGGACGGGTTGTTAGATCTGGTTGATCTTATGAACTCTGGCCTGGCAATAGAGCTATAGAATTTTAGGCCATTTCGGAGTGCAAGTGAATGTAATAAACACATCAGGTTTACCTCGTTTTCTGACAATAGCCATTGTATCTTGATATAACTGACACATATATCGTGGTCCACCTGTAAAGGAAGTGTTGAGATATCGAGCTCCACTCGTGATATGCCAAGGTGACCACTGTGCATTTATGTCACCGACTTGTTAACTACAGATGCGGTTGGTACACCGCCCATGAATAATAGCTGGATGACAGCTATCCTTATGTACTCTAGTTCGTGGCTTAGTTAGTATGCCACCTTAGTTAGTTGAGTTTGGTTTGAGACCCACATATAGGGTTCTTCTATTTCTTTGTACTAGAGTTCTTTTGGCTTACACAATTAAGGAGAGAAAAACTGTTTTCAGCCTCCACCTTTGTGTGTATTCCACCATTGTATATGTGAGAAAGCCGCAAGTGAGACTCTTTCCTTCTGTCCCACTATCTTCACATGGTATCAAAGCTTGATTTGTGGTAAGGAGGTCAAGAAAGCAAAACAAGTTCGTGGTGTCTTGGTAAGAGGACCAGTGTTGCTTTCCTTTTTCATGTTTGGGAGCAAATCTCTGCAGGTAGCACAGCTAGAAAGTGTAAGAGTGCATTGTCTCAGGTTGAGACACCCTTCGCAGAGTACAGCAAGAGGGCACTATATGCTGCAGGATGAGGCAAAGCCCTTGATGAATTTATTTTTTTGATTCGAGGCCATTTCAGGGCCCGTTTCAGTGGCAGAAGATTTTCGTAGGCATTGAGAAAAAGGCCCTGTTTTTACTGTGTGACCACTGCTCCACAGGTCGGTGAAAAGTTGCCGTAGAAATTGCATCGTATGCCTGTGCACAAAGATATTGGGAGTTGCAGAATCATCCTTACTACCTGTTGATGCAAAATCATCACCAGGAAGTGACTGTGTGGTCAAATACCACTTTCGTTAGTTTTGCAGATTTGCCCTTGTGAGGCAGAAGCTATGTTTTTTGCAGTGACAGAATATTTTACAGTGTTCTGTAATGGCGTCTGATTCTCTTTCACACATTGTCGCTGAAAAGATTGACAAAAACAATTTCCAAGCATGGAAGTTTAGAATGATGAATTTCCTTATGGGAAAAGGCTATTGGGAGTTCATTACAGGAAATGAAGAAGAACCAGTTCTTCCTAATGTTCCCAATCAATAGGAAATGTAGGCATTTAAAGGATGACATGAGAGAGCCAAAAAAGTTATGTACTGGCTGTCTATCCGTATTTCAGATTCTATGATTGTGCATATTCAGGATGCAAGTACGCCAAAGGAGGCATGGGATACTTTGGCAAAAATGTGCGCAAATATGCAAGCTAGGAAAATGCAGCTCAAGCAAGAGTTGCACAATGTGCAGAGAGAAAATATGAGCATCAATGACTACCACATGAAGGTGAAGAAAATTGCACATGCACTTGCTTCCATTGGGTCACCAGTGGAAGATGATGATTTAGTTTCTGTGACCTTGAATGGTCTAGGAAAGGATTATGCACAGTTCCAGACATCCATTGCCATCCATGAAAAATTTCTTGATTTTGAGGAGTTGTTTGCTCTTCTAATTTCTGAAGAGCAGAGAAATGGTGGTGCATCTTCTTCAGGAGGAGCTTCAAAACAAACTGTCTTCTACTCAAATGCTGGAAGAGGTAGAGCCAGAGGTAGAGGAGGCCGACCATGGTAGAAATCAGAATATGCAGCAAACTCAAGAAAACCAGTCCTTTGGAGAAGGATGTGGTAACTCTAGAGGCAGGGGGAGCAAAGAGGTCATGGTGGATGGCAAAGAGGCCAAAATGCAAGCAACAATGTTGAATGCCACTATTGTGTTAAAATGGGTCATATGGCTAAAGACTGCTAGAAAAAGCAAAATGACATTATGAATGGAAAATTACAGCAAGGCAATTATGCATCCTCTAGTAGACAGGGTGATGACAGAAATGAGCATTTGTTTATGGTGCAGCACATGACCAATTCCGTGACAAGTGCAGAAGAAAGTAATGATGTGTGGTATGTTGACTCAGGTGCGTCAAACCAGATGACAGGTCATGCAGAATGGATGCAAGATGCAAGGAAAATGGAAAGACCAGGATTTGTGGAGAGTGGTGATGATACTGCACATCCTATTGTGCAAATTGGTAAAATTCCTTTGTCTATGCAGGATGGGAAAAAGAAATACCTATCTGATGTATTTCATGTCCGAATATCACCAAGAATTGGGTTTCTATTGGTCAAATGGTTGAGCAGGGCTTGCAGGTCAGATTTAATCCTCATGGATGCTTTGTTGAGGATATGAAAAATAACGGTCGCTTGATAGTAAAAGGAAAGAACAAGGGCAGGATGTTTACGTTGGATGTGGACATGCCTGAATTGAGTGCAGCAATGTTTGCACATGGGACCGGTGTAGTTGTAGATATTGATATCTGGCATAAACACATTGGTCATGTTAATGTACAACGACTTAAATCAATGCAAGCCCAAAATATTATTGTAGGATTGCCTAAATTCAAGGTTGCCGAAATGCATAAGGTATGTGAAGCTTGTCAATTTGGAAAATAGGCAAGGAAACCATTTCCTAGACATGTTAATATAAGATCTTGTCTTAACGATTCGTACCATAATGGTATCCAATATTAACTACGAACTTAAATAGCTTTGACTTACCAATAATCCATCAACATGTGCAACACCAACGGTGGGTACCAGTTCGGGCTCCTCCCTATACATCCGCAAGTAGCACATGATAATACGACATTGATGTCATACTTCTCACTTGCAATGAGTGCAATGACAATATAACCTCTTTGTAAGCCACTTTGTACCCTCGAGCATTGGCGCATCATAGGACGAGCTTCCACTCGTCCCTTCCATCTGCACTTATAAAATCACAACATAAGTTGCAAGGAAATATATTAATAGTTATAAAATAGCATCTATGAGCTTCTTTTTTAACTCTAAACATAAAGTGTCCTGAAGCATCACTATATAGCGATGTTTTGCTCTGTTTCGTCGCTATATAGTGATGCTTTTAATGAAAAGCATCGCTATATAGCGACTGACCAACGTCGCTATATAGTGACGTTGTGGCTTAAAACCCGAACCTCACGATGCGCAACGCTTTCTTTAGCAATCTCTATTGTAAGAAGAGCTGCAATCTCTCTCTCTCCTACCTATATTTGACAACCTCCCACTCTATTCTCCACTTCTCACCACTACTCACCCCTCCCTTAACACTTGTGCTCCCTCTCCATCCTTCTCCCTCTTTCTTTTCTTGAAAAGAAGTTTTTCAAGAAGGTGAGTCTCTTTGAGCAATGTAGGTTCTTTTTTTGCGAGATTTCATTTTGTGAGTGTTGAAGCACATTTCTCCTTGTATTGCTAAGGCTATGTGCTAGTTTTCATGCTTGATTTCAAAGGATTGAAGACAAAAAATGAGATTTTGTGAAAGAAAGAAGACTCACCTCTTCTAGTCTTTTTTGTATTTCTCTTCCTTCGCTTTCTCCTTGTCTCCTCAATCTAGTCTCTTTGAGAAGTTGCTTCTTTAGATTCCTCCTTTAACTAGTTATTTAAAATGGTATGTTTCCTCTCTTTTGTAGGGCCAGTCCATAAAACACAGAGGGGGACATACTATTCCAAGTAAGAAAGTGCTTCCTCTTTTTTTCTTTTGTTATTTTTGTTATTTGCATGGGCCTGCAGCTAGCACTAGCTACAGTGATGGGCATAGGAACCTCTCTTCCCCTCTCTTCCCTCTTTTTTCCCTCTTCTCTCCTCTTCCGTCTCTTCTTTTTCCCTCTTTTTTTTCCCCTTTCAATCTCTTTTCCCCTCTTCTTTTTCCCCCTCTTTCAATCTCTTTTTCCCTCCTTTCCTTCTCTTCTTTTTTTCATCTTTCAATCTCTTTTCCCCTCTTCTTTTTTTCCCCTACTTTCCTTCTCCTTGTCCTTCAATCTTTCAATCTCTTTCCCCCTCTTCCAATCTCTTTTCCTTTCCCTCTTCTTCTCTTTCCCCCCCTCTTTCCCCTCTTCCAATCTCTTTTCCTTTCCCTCTTCTTCCTCTTTTCCCCCCTCTTTTCCCCCCTCTTTCCCCTCTTTTATGCTCATGCTCTCATGCTCATGCATAAGCATAAGAATAAGCATGACCATATGTCTCTTTCTCTTATGCACAAGCATGGGCATAAGCATAAGAGAAGGAGACATATGCTCATGCATATGCATGAGCATAAGAGACATATGCTTATGCTTATGCATGAGCATATGTCTCTTTTTCCCTCTTTCCTTTCCCTCTTCTTCTCTCTTTCCTCCCCTCTTTCCCCTCTTCCAATCTCTTTCCCCTCTTTCATGCTCATGCTCTTATGCTCATGCATCAGTGTAAGCATAAGAATGAGCATATGTCTCCTTCTCGTATGCTCATGTATAAGCATAAGCATGAGCATATGTCTCCTTCTCTTATGCTTATGCTTATGCTTATGCATGAGCATATGTCTCCTCTTATGCATAAATATAAGCATAAGCATAAGAGAAGGACAAATATGCTCATGCTTATGCTTATGCATGAGCATAAGACCTCCTAATGGAATACCGTGACTGCCTAGCATGGTCATACAAAGAGATGAAAGGAATTTCACCAGAAGTGGCAGTTCACATGATCCCTATAAGGGAAGGTGCGCGCCCTAAGGTATGTGGACCTTATCGCACAAATCCTAAATATGGCACCATGGTTTATGACGAGCTGGAAAAACTCCTAGATGCCGGATTCATCTACGAGATAGAGCACACTGATTGGGTTTCACCCATTGTCATTGTGCCTAAACACAACAAGAAGCTCAGAATATGCGTAAACTTGAAAAATGTGAATGCCGCCACAATTAGGGATCACTACCCCCTACCCTTAACAGAAACAGTGTTGGAAAAGGTGGTAGGATCCGAAATATATAGCTTCTTGGATGGCTTCAGTGGCTATAACGAAGTGCAAATTGCTCCTCAAGACCAATCAAAAACTACATTTGCTATAGAATGGGGTATTTTTGCATATAGAGTCATGCCATTCGGCCTTTGTAATGCCCCAGCCACATTCCAGCGAGTCATGTTTACAGCTTTCAAGTCATTCTTGAATAAGTTTTTACAGGTGTTCTTAGATGATTTGTGCATCCATTCAACGAAACAGGACCACTTCAAATGTCTGGAAGAAGTACTAATCAAATGCAGGGAGTATGGCATCTCCCTAAATCCAACAAAATGCCAGTTCATGGTCACCCACGGAGTTGTTTTGAGACACATCGTCTCTCAACATGGGATTGCAACTGACATGGACAAAATCAAAATCATCATGGAATTGCCTCCTCCTACAAATTCCAAAGGTGTACAGGTCTTTATGGGACATGCCGGCTATTATAGAAGATTTATCTTGCAGTCTGCCATGATAGCTAGACCACTTTACAAATTATTAGTGGAGTTCTTATGGACCGAAGAGTGCGACCAAGCCTTTGAGCTTTTAAAGTGGCGCCTAATCACAGCACCCATCCTTATATCTCCCAATTGGGATATTGATTTTCATGTTCATACTGATGGATCCAAGTATGCAATTGGGAGTGTGCTTTGTCAACCGGGTGAACATAAGAAAGACTACCCCGTCTACTTCGCCAGTTGATGGAGATTGAGTTTGATTTCATCTTCTTGGCGGAGCTGTTTCCCAATGAAAACCAACTTTTCTTCCTCCCCTTCAAGGGCGAGGTTTATTGTGCGTGTTTTTGCCGGTCCCTCATAGATTGGAGTTTCTCCAATGCTATCGGTTTCTTGAACTTCAGATTCTCTGATTGGTCTTGGCATTGCTATTGGTGCACTGCCACTTGTATAATTCTTAAAGTATTCCGGCACTTCTCGAAGATCGGCCTCTGATGGGGTTGAACTAGCTTGAGATGTGTCATGAGTACTGGGTGGCATAGTTGCATTTAGTAATTTGTTAGGCTCTTCTTTCCTTTCTTTTTCTGAAATTTCTTGATCGAGCTTCATCCACACATGTGGCTTATATTTCCGAAACTTCTTACGTTGGGAACTGTGGGGTAACTTTTCCACTGGTAAGGTGTGTCCAAGTAAGGGTTCATGTGCTGCACATACTCCTTCTAGTCCCTCAGGGGACCATTCAAGAGGTGGTGGTTTTGATTTTGTGGGAACTGCCTTTGCAAGGTACAATTCGACAATCCTTGTTTGGACTCGTTCGAATTCATTGAAGTGCTCGGCCTTGGCTTTTTCTGCGATTTCCTTCGGCAGCTTTCTTGCGGGATCTTCTGTTGTTATGCAACTGTGGAGGTTCAACTTTTGGGAGCTCAACTGCCATTAGGGCATGCAGAATGGCTAGGTCATTATCAAAGATTTGATCTTCAATTTCAGCATTCACAGCCTCTGTTTCAAGGTCCCAAGGAAAATCTGAGTCATCATTGGTATGGGTACCTTCTTCAGGTTCATTATCCCATTCGAGGTCTGCCATAAAGAATGGCATCTCTAGATCGATTTGTTCTTCATGTGTCGGTGGAGGATCGACCTGTAGTGCATTAACATCTATCTGTGAGAAGATGGGGTCTAATGAATGGCAGTTGTCGATGGTTGCCAACGTTTGTATCCAGTTATTGACATTGCTTTGTGAGTCACCTGCTATGGCATGCTGTTGCAAGGGATCTGATTTGCTCGAGATTGTCGTGGAAGATGTGTCATCCAATGCTCTAGGAACAATTGGTTTAATAGCTCCTGTCCCCACATTCACCCTGACTGCAGTGTCTCGATTCTGGATTGTCAATCTATCAGTGCCCCAGTCATGGAGGACTGATGCTTCCCGTAACCAAGGACGTCCAAGTAAGATTTGATAGGATTTTTTGGGGAGATCCAAGATTGTGAATTGAAGGGAAAAGCGGACTCCTGTGATCTTTGTGGACACGCCATTCACTATTCCCAAGGGTTTAGCCGTGAATCATCGGCAAGGCGTATGTTGAAATTAGCCTTTTGCATTGGTGGGAGACCCCATTCTTCGTAGAGCTCCTTTGATAGGACATTGACACCTGCTCCACCATCCACTATGGCTTGGACTTCATTATATGCCTTGTGGATCAAAGGCACAGTGATGTTGCATATGTCATCTCTCTCACCCATCCGCACAGGGATATCTTCAATGTCATTCATAGGTGGAGGGGGATTTGCGAGTTCAATCCATCCTTTAAAACTCTCCCAGAGATTGGGACAATTCCGTAAGAGGATTCCGATGGGAATTGACACAGGGCAACTCAGGATGCTAGAGAGTGCAGCTCCTTCAAGTTGACATGGCGGTACATTCTGTTGTGGAGTCTGTTGTTGGAACAAAGGCTCGAGTACAGTATCAATACTTTGTGGGGCCAAGTCATGGAGTGGGTCTTGAGCCTGTTTCTGAGCCTCAAATTGAGCTTGTTCATTTTGGACCCATTGCTGAAGTGCCTAAAAACGAGCCTTCTCCACCTCTGCATTCGGGAATGGAGCTTCTTTTATTCGAGGCTCGGGAGTTGATGTGGATGAACTCGGCTGCTCATTGCTTGGCGGAGGTGGAGGCACTTGTGCTTTCTTTCTCAGAAGTCGCTTCGGTTGGATTGGAATGATAGGGTCCCTCGTGGCCGCTTTCTGTTGGCGTGTAATTACATTGATAGGTTGTGACCTTAGACTTGCCGGACCCAGACTTTGATGGTCTACCCCAATGATGCCGATGGGGATGTCAGGCTTAACCTCTGTTTGTTCTGGGACCTTATTTTTCATGGGACAATCCATACATGCATGTCCTATGCCACAATCTCTGCAGAGCGGTTGGAAAGTGGCTGGGCTACCATGATGAGGGCACTCTGTGATCCTATGATTTTCTCCACAACCGTAACACTTGATTGGTGCTCAAAATGTGTTGGGTCACACTTGGTTTGCATAGACTGGTATTAGACCCTCTGCACCTTCTACATAGTACACTGGGTACTCTGCTTCATACTCAAATAGCGAGTCTACTTCCTCGGCTTGTAATTGATGTATGGGAACTGCCTGAGGAGCTGGATTTGGTGCTCTTGGATACGGTCGTGGATTCGGATTCCTGAGTAGTTGTGGGACTTGTGTCCGAACGGGAACAGGATTTAGTCTCGGAGCTGGGGGCGCTTGTGCAAGTGCCGGTTGCCTGTATACTGGCATGGGTGCCGCTTGGTATTGTGGTGGTCGAGGCGGATTGTTGCGCATGTTGAAGATGCAACTGGTCTCATCATGGCCGCCGACGACACAAATATGGCACCACAACCGTGGCGGTGGATTTGCTTGTGCAGTGATCCTTGCTCTTAGGACTGGGCATTCATTTGCTGTATGATTTGCCAAGCAGTGTGGGCACCAGACATTTTCTCGCCGTGGATATGTTTGAGTTGGCGGCTGAGACAAGTGAAGTTTTTGATCCATGGCCTGCATCATATCTTCTTTCAGCTTCAAGGTCATGGCCTCGAGGCGATCTTCATTGGATGTTTCGGCAGTATCCTTTGATTTACCTTTTTTTGAGCGCTTATCTCGTGTATTTGATCTGGCATCATCACTGCTAGTGTCTGAATCTATCATGCCATCTTCGATGTCAATGGCTGCCGCATGAGCAGCACTGAATGTTTCATAGCTACTTATCTTTTTCATATCCTTGCGGATTTTCTTTCTTAGACCTGCTATGAACCATGCCGTGAGGTACTTTGCATCTAGGCGTGGGTCACATTTGGCGATCAATCTCTTCATCTTTCCCAGGTATGTGCGTACATCTTCCCTCCGGCCTTGTTCGATCTGGCTGAGTTGGAGAGCGGGATCATCTTGTAGCCTCTCTGTTTGAAAGCGACGTTTAAATTCGGTTTGAAGTAGGTCCCATGTGGCACGTTCTTCCACAAGAAGGTCGAGGTACCATTCTGATGCCTCATCAGTTAAGGCCATTGGAAACCAAGCCACCTTAGTTTCATGGGATTGATCACCACCTGCTCGACATGTGGCATCAAAATGCTGGAGGAAGTGAGCTGGGTCTCCCCTACCATTATATTTGGGAAGTTCTAGTTTTCCCAAGGGGCGTCGGCCGTGATTGTTGTGATTTCGTCGATTGAAGAAGTTGTCAGCCTCGGCATCGAGCTCGATGTCCCCATCATGCTCAAGACGGCGGCCAGCCATGTTGGGGCGTGGAGGAGTTAAAGGGAGCTGTTGAATCTTAGGGGGGGATTCGTCGGGGTAGAGGATGGGCGGGGGCAGTTGTTGCAGTGGAGTTAGATGCGGATGGGGCGAGCGTTGGAGTCGAAGTCATTGGCCGGACCGTAACTGCATGCAGATGGTGCGTGATTTGCTAAGGGTATCGCTACCCCAAGTGCGGGTGTGGAGGTGGTGCTTGTTAGGAGAATTAGAGTGGTGTTAGTTTGTGTAGGGACCGTCGTATTAATAATGTGCCAAAGATTGTCCTACGTGTGTAGGGAAATGTGCCTGTGCAGACGGATCGTTAATCGGAGGTCGCGGCGTGAAAATACGAGTGAATTAATGCAAAATGAGGCCCACACGGGGGCGCGAATGAACGTGTGCTAGGGATGCCGAAATGGTGTGCAATGGGCTGGAAAAAAAAATACCCCGTAACGTGGTGTTTCCGTGTGTGAAATCTGGGTTCAAACGGGGTTCAATTTGGGTCCCAAACGAGGGGTTAAAGGAGGGGTAAATTTGGCATTTTGGGGGGGGTCCTAATGGTGGTGTGAATGGACTTTAAGTCCAACCGAGGGGTTGAAACCAAGTGGCTCTAGTTAGACTAACTAACCTAGATCCTCCCAGCTACTGTAACTGGGAGGTTAACAAACTGTAGTTAGTTACTAACTGAAGAGTTAGTCTAACCTAACTGAGGTTAATCTAACCGAACCTAGTCTAACTAACTGAGGGTAACTAAACTAACCTAACTTCAGTGTGAATTAATCTAACTGAGGTTAACTAACTAACCTAGGGTTAACTAACTTAACCTAACCTAACCTAACTTAGGTTAGCCAACTAACCTAACTGCAGTTAGTCACTAACCTAAGGTTAGTTTAGGTTAGGGTTTTTTTTTTTTTTTGGGGTGCTGGGGGGTGCGTTCCGACGGCGGCGCCCGGGGGTGGGGTGGGGGGGGGGGGTGGGGTTGTTTGTGCAGGGGGGTTGACGCGGGGGGTGAGGGGGGGTTGCGCGGGGGGGGAAGGGGGTGCGCGGGGGCGGCGGGGGAGGGCGAGGGGGGTTTTTGTGCGGGGGGCGACGGGGGAGGGCGAGGGGGGTGCGCGGCGAGGGGGCGGGGCGTGCAGCAAGGGGGAGGTGTTGGGGGGCGGGGCAGGCGGCCGGTGGCGCCGCGCCGCGGGCATGCGGGTGCAGGCGCCGGGGGGAGGGCGTGGAGGGGAGAGGGGCGGGCGGGTGAGGGGGCGCCGCCGCTGGCGGCTCAGCCGCTGGCGGGGCGGGGGTTGTGAGCGGGGGCGGGGCGGGTAGCCGAGGGGCGGCGCACGGGGGCGGCGCCGCGCCGTGGGGCGAGGTGGGGGTGGCGCGTGCGGGCGGGGTGGCACGGGGGTGAGGGGCGGCGCGCGGGGGCGGCGCCGCGCCGCGGGGCGGGGGTGGGTCGCAGAGCCGCCGCGGGGCGGCCGGCAGGGGTGGGGGGGTCGGGTTGACAAGGGTAAGGGGGAGGGGGAGGGGGAGGGGGATGGGGGGGGCGACAGGGGTAAGGGGGAGAGAGAGAGAAGGGGTGGGGGAGGGAATGAGGGGGAGAGAGGAGAGAGTGAGAGAGAGAGGGGGTGGGAGAGAGAACGAGGGGGAGAGAGGAGAGAGTGAGGTGAGAAAGGAGAGAGAGAGGGGGGAAAAAAGAGGAGAGAGAAGAGGGGGAAAAGGGGAAAGAGAGAGGGGGTGGGGAGGGGGAGGTGGTGGGGGAGGGGGAGGGGGAGAGGGGGAGGTGGTGGTGGTGGGGGGAGGGGGAGATGGTGGTGAAGGGGGAGGGGGAGAGGGGGAGGGGTGGTGGAGGGGGAGGGGGAGAGGGGGAGATGAAGGGGGAGGGGGAGGGGGGAGGTGGTGGGGCAGGGGGGAGGTGGTGGGGGAGAGGGGGAGGTGGTGGTGGAGGGGGAGGTGGAGAGGGGGAGGTGGTGGTGGAGGGGGGGAGGTGAGGGGAGGTGGTGGTGGTGGAGGGGGAGGGGGGAGGTGGAGAAACCGAGGAAAAAACCTGAAAGACTGAAATCGAAAAGCAGGGAGAAGTGGTCACCTGAACGATCTCCAAGTCTTTCTCGATGTAACGGGATTGTTGCGGAACAATGGACGGTGGGTGGAAGGCTAGGTCATCGCTGCGAGAAGGGCTCGATGTCACTTACATGGCGAGGATAGGAGTAAGGGGGTGGTCGATGGAGAGGGAGGAGTGTCTTGCATGGGGCTCGGAATGAGGAAGAGAATGGAGGCAAAAAGTGAAAGATGAAGAATGAGGGGGGGTGGAGTAGGTTTTTATAGGTTTGGATTTTAGGTTTAGGGTTTAACCCTAAACTCTTCCCGAGCCATAAGTCTTTATGGAGAGCTCGGTTTGCCTTTCTGTAAAAAAATAAAAAGATTGAAATTGAAAGCTCTACGCATCCGTGTCCACTACCTAGCCTGATTGTATATCATGTGGCTCATTTTAAGAAATTAAGACAATTTCTTAAGGTAGTAACCCAAAGTGGATGTTTGGGGTTAATATGTTTGGCTAGAATTGGAAAAAATTTTTACTCTCCTTGCCCTTGAGTGTTATGTTCGTGAAAGTTTGAAGTAGTGACTTGTTTTACACATACCTACGTATGTTTACTCACTACTTGAGACACTAGTCTCCTCAGCAACAGCGCCAAATGTTTGCTCTTTCCTACTGCTTTCGTAGGAAGAGCTGGGTGTTCTATGTTGCAGGGTTCCGAGGCTTTTTGTCACCTACAGATATATTAAGATTGTCGTTGTAGTATATGTGTAGCTTAGGACCTCGAGTCGTGTTCCGGTGAGAGACGTAGGCTTAAGTGTGGTAAGCAAACAAAGTGCAAGCATGTGTAAAAAGCACGTAAACCATCGTTGTTGGGGTAATGAAGGCTTTCGCCTTCATTGGGGGTTGTAGGGTTTAGGAGGAGTTTAAGGGTTCAGAAGGAGGTTCCAGGGTTTAGAAAGAGTTCAAGGGTTCAGAAGGAGGATCCAGGGTTTAGAAAGAGTTCAGGGTTAGAAAGAGTTCCAGGGTTTGGAAGGAGGTTCCAAGGTTTAGAAGGAGTCTGGGTTAGAAGGAGGATCCAAGGTTCAGAGTAGAGTACATGGTGGAGAACTCGTCTCCCTCGTAGATCATGGAGTTTAAGGGTTTAGGAAAGCATAGGAGTGGGAGAGGAAGAAGGTGTAAGAGCATGGGTGAAAGAAGAGAGAGAGGAGGAAGGAGGAGGAGGGAAGAGGAGGAGGGAGGGGGAGGAGAGAGGAGGAGGAGGAGGAGGGAGGAGGAGGAGGAGGAGGAGGAGGGAGGAGGAGGAGAAGGAGGAAGGAGGAGGAGGGAGGAGGAGAGGGAAAAGGTGGGTTGCAGCGTTGGAGGAGAGGGGAGAAGGGTTGCAAGGTTAGGACATGCTTTTGGATGTGTAGTGCAAGGAAGCATGGACACTTGAGACAAATGCTTGGAATACCAATGTAGACTCAACACAATGCCCCAAGAGTGTGGGCTTCATTCCATTATGGGGTATTTATACAAGTTGGAGAGCTTCTCTCTCTGCATGTAACACAAAGTCGTATCACAAAGTTGTAACACAAAGTTGTATCACAAAGTTGTAACACAAAGTTGTGTCGCAAAGTCGTAACACATTCTCTCTCTTCATGTAGAAGTTGTAACACAAAGTTGTTACACAAAGTTGTAACACAAAGTTGTGTCTCAAAGTTGTAACACAAAGTTGTGTCACAAAGTCGTAACACATTCTCTCTCTTCATGTAGACAAACTCGTAACACAAAGTTGTTACACAAAGTCGTAACACAAAGTTGTGTCTCAAAGTTGTTACACCTTCTCTTTCTTCATAAGTTCATGTTGGCACAGAGTCAACAACAATAGTTATAAACCCTTACCGGCTCATGCCAAGTGGTGGAGGAGTTATGGAACCATCCCAAATTCTCATCCAATCTCCCGCAGTGAGTGATTGTGGGAGGACTTCATTCCAAGGGGCAACATATCTAGGATGATCAGGTGGGAGAAATTGATGGTGATTCTCATAAACGACCTTATTCAATGCATTTGGCGAAGGACCACAAATAGGACATGCATGGTGACCCAATGTAGTGAGACCTAAATAATAGACGCAATTAAGAGTTGAAGGTGGGTTAAAGGTGCCACATCGGTTGCCTACTCATAATTAAAAGTGCAATGCTTACCTGAACACTCGCTATAGCCTGGGAAGTCATGCATCATCCACATCAAGATTGCTTTGCAGTTGAAGTCTCGTGATGAGGAAGGCCTGCTCACATCATGCACCTCGATACCTCTGCAAAGTATCTCTAGCTCGTCAATCAAAGGCTCGAAATAAACATCAGGATTTTTGACTTTATGTTTCCCTAGAATTAGAAGGGATAGCATAACATGTCCTTTCTTAATAGCCATAGAGGGTGGAAGATTATAATCCACCAATATCATTGGCCATACACTATAAGAGGTGCTTTTGAGACCAAATGGATTCACACTATCCATACCCAATCCAAGTCTCAAGCTCCTAGGTTCTTCCTTGAAGCTTGGCCATGTGTCTTCAATATGCTTCCACGCAGGAGAGTCTACGGGAGTTCTCAACTTGCCATCGGTTGATCGATGGGAGGAATGCCATGACATGAGCTCTACAATGGATTTGCACTTTAACATATGTTGGATGCAAGGGATTATGGGAAAATGTCATAGAACCTTACGAGGAACATCCAAAGTTTTGAGATCTGCTATATATCTTGCCTCTCCACAAGTAGGGCACTCTCTTGCATCCTTATGTAGTCCACGAAACAAAACACAATCGTTGACACATGCATGGATGCACTTGTAATCTAATCCTCCAAGAGAGGTCACATGTTGCCTTGCCATATCTGATGAGGTCGGTAATTTATTCTCCCTTGGAAGCATTTTACACAATAGCCTACACGTGAAGACCATAAATGAGGAAAAGCATTCGAGCAATTGACCCACTAACATAATTCACCATGTTTGCAAAATAACTTTATAGCTTCTTTTGAAGTTCCTCTTGAAGAAGATGCACCACCATTTATCTGTTCTTTAGAAATTAGAAGAGCAATCAACTCCTCAAAATCAAGAAAATTCTCACGGATGGCAATAGATGTCCGAAATTGTGCATAATCCTTTCTTAGACCCATTCAAGGTCAAAGAAACTAAATCATCATCTTCCACTGGCGACCCAATAGAAGCAAGTGCATCTGCAATCTTCTTCACCTTCATGTGGTAGTCATTGATGCTCATATTTTCTCTTTGCACATCATGCAACTCCTGCTTGAGATGCATTTTCCTGGCTTGCGTATTTGTGCTATACATTTTTGTCAAAGTATCCCATGCCTCCTTTCGTGCGCTTGCATCCTGAATATACACAATCATAGAATGTGAAATACTTATAGACAACCAGTACATAACTTTTTTGGCTCTCTCATGCTAGCCTTTAAATGCTTGCAACTCCTATTGATTGGGAACATTAGAAATAACTGGTTCTTGTTCAGCTCTAGTAATGAACTCCCAATAGCCTTTTCCCTTAAGGAAATTCATCATTCTAAACTTCCATGCTTGGAAGTTGTTCTTGTTAAGCTTTTCAGTGACAATCTGTGAAAGAGCATTAGACACCATTAGAGAACACTGCAAAATATTCTTTCACCGCAAAAAACACAATTTCTGCCTCAGAAGGGCAAATCTGCAAAACTGACAAGAGTGGTATTTGACCACACAGTCACTTCCTACTGATGATTATGCATCAACAGGCAATAAGAATGATTTTGTCACTCCCAATATCTTTGCACATAGGCATACGATGTAATTTATGCGATAACTTTTCACCAACCTATAGAACAATGGTCGCACAGCAAAAACAGGGCACTTTCTTGAGTGCCTGCGAACTGCCACCAAAACGGGCCCCGAAATGGCCTCGAATGAAAAAAATAATTTCACCACACCGTGAAGGGCATCCCAATCTGTGACAGTGCACTCATGCACTTTCCGGCTGTGCTACCTATAGAGATTTGCTCCCAAACTCAAAAAAAAAGGAAAGCAACACCGATCCTCTTACTAGGACACCACGAACTTGGTTTGCTTTCTTGAGCTCCTTACCACGAATCAAGCTCTGATACCATGTGAAGAGAGTGGGAGAGAAGGAAGGAGTCTCACTTGCAACTTTCTCACATACAGAATGGGGGAATATACACAAAGATGGAGGCTGAAAACAGTTTTCCTTTTCTTAGTTGTGAAAGCCAAAAGAACTCTAACTACAAAAGAATAGGTGAAACCTATATGTGGGTCTCAAACCAAACTTAGCTAACTGAGGTGGCATACTAACTGAGCCACTAACTAGAGTACATAAAGATAGCTGTCATCCAGCTACTATTCATGGGTGGTGTACCAACCGCATCTGTAGCTAACAAGTCAGTGACATAAATGCACAATGGTCACCCTGTCATATCATGAGTGGAGCTCGATATCTGAACAACACCACCATGGTTGTGGTGCTATTTGGGCTACTAGGTTGGCATATTTTCTAGCGCTCTCAATGGTCAATGATGATGAGGTCTATTCCCACGGTTATCTGCTATGATAGTTTGCAAGTTGGGGGCCCTCAAGGCAACTGCTTGCTTTATAATTTTTGTTTTATGTGACAGTGCACATAAATTCTTGCTTTGGGTAAGGATTTTGAGGGGAATTTTTATACACCATAAGATAAAACAATAGTTGATTTACTTCTTTGTAGAAAAATAGCTATAACAAAATCTCCCAAGACCACCACACTAGTTTCAAATAGCCTTAAAAATGCTAAAGTAGGTCTCTTGTTGAGCAAGCATGGTGATACTAGAACTATAATCTAGTGGTATGGTGGTGCACAAGAACCAGTGCAATAGTCCCATTGTTTTACAGACCACCACATGTCATACATCATAATGGTGTTTAGTTAAGGTGTGTATTCTTGTCTTCCTATCTAGTGGCCCATGTTGACCTCTACATTGTGTTCAAAATGGTTGTATGCCCATGGAGTAAAGGCATGGACTAGTGTGTGTTGAGAGCTCTACACCATTTTCATAATGGTTGTTTGCCCATGGAGTAAAGACGTAGAGTGCTATGTGTTGAGATCTACACAGTGTTTAGAATGATTATGCTAGCAAGTTTGGATAGGTTGTGTTTGATCATTATGCCAGTGTGGCTATCAGCCAAAAAAAACCTATGAGAGCACCAACTTGCCTTGATTTTCTTGCCCACCAACGCGTTGCAAAGTGGCCCAAAAACTACCCAAAAATAGTTTTCTAATTGGCTACACCAGAGCATGCATTAGCCCCTCCAACCCATCTTGCATTCATTTGTTACATCATTTTTTATGTAGTCCTATATATTATGCTGAGCATCAAAACAAATTATTGGAATATCAAAAAGATTGAATAGTGAAGAAGTTGAAATAAATTTATTTTTTTTGTTTTTTGCTTTGTGGTCTTTTGTTTGGGATTGCTAATGGGGAGTGGGGGGTAACTAGAGCATTATCGGAGAAAATGATGTTTAATGTTCATAGATAGGAATAGTGGAGTACCTCTTATCTATACCGAGACATGTCTTGACAATAGGTGAAATTTGTCCAAACAATCTCACAATGATTTATTGTATCCAAAAAACAAAAAAAGACTTGTTATTAAAATAGCTACAATAAAGTGATTAACAACTATATAGCCACACATAGTGTGGTTGGAGAGGTGGCACGCTTCCTCTCCAAGAGCTATAAAAATAAAGAAGGGGCCCTTCCCTCATGAAGTATCTATGTAATGATGTATCGGTCTATTGGTGTCCATCAATTAGTTTTAATTGTTGATATTTGAGGGAAATTGATTATCTTTTTGAGTGTTTGTTAGGTTGCGAAAGTATACAATTGTTCACAGACAAGGCCGATGATCTCTGGTTTTAATCTTCTACCCTATAATAGAGGAAACCATTAGAAAATTAGATGATATAAATGTGACTTTGGATGATGAAATAAACCTTTTATTATTCTATGATATTACACATTCCAAGAACATAATTGTATGAATTCAGGAAGCATTGCATGAGTACGTTGCTCTAGAAAGAAAATTCAACATACCTATACTCACATATTGAAATACATATACTCACATGCACCAACTTGCCTACCTAACCACCCTACAATTAATAAGTCTTGTTAATTAACCAACCTTGCACCTAATTAACCCCCCTTACATGACCACCCCCTACCTTACCACACCAACCCACCCCCGTCTTTCTCCCATGAGCAATTCCACCTTTTCTCTCCTTTTATGAACCTTATATAGACCCTTTTAGTCTCAATTCTTACTCTTGCTCTCATACAAAAAGCCCCTCTTATGGCCTCTAAATACAAGGAGGTAGTGCACATTGGGTAATATTCAGGAGTGCAGCTAATGTACTTGGTTTGCATATTTGCATGGATAATTGGACTCTAACTTTTTTCTTTTGGAACAAGAAGCTATTATCCCACTCATCACGATGCCTCCTTCCCTTTTGTCTTGGCCAAAAGCTTTATAACCTTTCATACTTATATATTAGTTGATTGCCTCCAGTGCTTGTTTGCAACCTAGATTTCTGCAAATATCGGTCTCTTTTTCCTTGCTACCTTTTGTTTGAAATATTTTGATCCAATCAAGAGAAACCGATGGAAAAATCCTCCTTGGCTATGCAATTTTTACATAGAAAAGCAGTGAGTCATTCTTCTAGTCTTTCACTACTTTAATAGACTAAAGTCATCCTATTTACATCAATATCTGATGTGATACAAAAAGTTCCAAAGGCTACACCAATGAACATGCAATAGAAGAAAACCAAAGGGATGCCTAAGAGTAAGAGCCTCTTGATGGGCTACCAAATGGAGCAGTGGGGAGTGACTAGTTAGAATTACTGATTTAGCTGCCGAGGATCATCCATTGTTACGTGATAAAATTTGGTTCCTTTTTGGGTTGCTTTTGCAAAATGGACAATTTCGTATGTCATACAAACTCCTGGATCAGTGTCTTTAATTTAGCTTCACATCCTAGGAAATTGAATCGGTATGTAATCTTTCATTTTCCCAACTCAGTCTTAGTGAGTGCAGACAAGTAACATTTTCTAGGGCTTAGCGTTTTCCACTTTTTTGATAGAATCAAAGAGACGTATGCAACGCCTTCCACGACTTTTGTTTGGCAAGATCTTCCTTTGCTGATTCTTCTAAGAACTTATGTTAATGGAAGGCTTCTTTACAAGTCTCCCATGGTTATTTCACATGCTCATCATATGCTAAGTCCGACTTAGCTGGTCTCCAATGGATGTTATGCTGCCCCAAACTCTTACAATTCAAAGAGAAATCATTCTTCCCTTTGTACAATTTTAGAAATACAAGCGCTCGCCTTTGGAGAATGGAGCTCCTTATGTCTTGTGTTACTCTTCAGCTAGAATCTTCCACGAGCAAAGTCAAGCCTTTATCCAACAAGTAATTGAGCAAATAGATAGCACCAACACTACAAGGCATAGGCCATTTTCCGACGAAAATACCGACGCTTTTTACATTGAAATTTTTTTTTTCACGAGCGTAAACGTCGCTATAAGTGTCGCTAAAAGCGTCGAAAAAGGACCGTCGCTATAAAGCATCGCTATATTGCGACACTGGAAACGTCGCTATATAGCGACACTGTTAATCGTCGCTATATATCAACACTGGTAAACGTTGCTATATAGGGACGATTAACAGAAGTAAAAAAAAAGGGTTAGTGGGGCTAAACAGGGCTTCCTTTTGGCCCTGTTTAGCCCCACTAATCCTTTTTTTTTTGTAATTACAAAACAAAGTTTTTTTATAACAAAATTTCCCTTGCGAAAAGGGTGATACAAAATCGCTCTTGTGAAATGATGAGCAACAAAAGCATATACATGTCAAACATATACAACATTGTTTGTGACAAAATTACCCTTTTGAAAGGGAGATACAAAATTGCTCAAACAAGCGGATATACAAAATGCTACTACCACTACTACTCATCCTAATCCGAATCATCCTCGTCTTGTTGGCCTATTCCTTGGTCCTTGACACCTGCATCTTCTCCCTCATCCTCGCCACCTGCGTCTGATCCTTGGCCCTGTTGATCGCTCGCCTCCGATGATGGGACGCTTGAGCTTTGACCCTAAGAGTGAACCATATCAATCGAAAATTAGATTGGAACTTAAATTAAAAAGTGAGATGACAAGTAGGAGTAAACTTATACTGTGCGAGCAACCACCTCAACCCAATCGACCATTGCTCCCATTGCCTCTTGCTCAATGAACCACAGCTTTGTTCCTATCCGAAATGCGCGTCGTGTCTCTGCATCTGTAGGAAGATGACCCATCGCAGCTTGCTGTGGATCCAATTTACGAGAGTTAGAGTTAGCTAAAGTGCATGTAATATGTAGTAAAACAAATAGAACAATACATTAAATGAGAAGAAGTAGACTTACCACGGTTGCCTCGAACGCATACCGTCCGCCTGCACCAAAGTCAAAGTGCAAAGTACCTACGACGTCCAGCCGTCTCGTCGCAGCCCTCCTCTGACCCTCGAACAATTCAGGATGGTCCCTATGTTGCTTCTTGAAGTACTTCCAATCAGCTTTGTCTGCCTAGCTGGGTTTAGCCAACCCCTTTGTGATGGAAGTACGCAAGGTTGATCTACGATGCTTCAAGACCAAACCCATGCGCTCTCCCATATAATCGTCATTAAACTCCACATTTGGTGGATTAGGGTATCTTTGTTTTAACTCATCGATGACCGCCTGCTTCTTTTGGGCATCTTGATACCGCCAATCGGTATTTATGCTACTCTTGAAGTGATGACTCATCAACCTCCTCATGGCAACCATCATTGCTTTGCCCTTTTTATCTTCTATTATCTCTCCGGCAACTGTGATTTGATAGGAGAGATCCCCTAATGAGTAAGGAGGACTGACGGTAGCAGAGTCGGAAGGAGTGGAAGCTGCACGAGTGCTTTCAGAGCGAGGAGTAGCGGTGGGAGTAGGAGAGGGAAAGGGACCTGACTGATACTGTGTCTCCGGACCAAGTGGAGACCTAAAGGAGCGTGAGTGTGCTGACTCGTCTACATCTCCCGAGTCAGCACAACATGAGCCGCCCGTCCTACTCTTCCTTCCCTTGTGAGAGGCATGCACAGGTGATGACCCCGCAGTCGAAGGGGCACGAGGGGACGGCTGGGCAGTACGTCCACCCGTCGGTGTAGGGGAGGGAATTGCTGAGGTCCTGTAAGATAGCAGAGAGAAGAATCTCGCTACCTCCTCATCACTCATCTGCACTACAAAATCGTTGGGACTCCCAACAAAGCCATGCGCGGCTAGCAAAGGAGTTCCCCGTGTTGAGATATCGAGCTCCACTCGAGATATGCCAGGGTGACCGTTGTGTACTTATGTCACCGACTTGTTAGCTGGAGATGCGGTTGGTACACCGCCCACGAATAATAGCTGGATGACAGCTATCCTTATCTACTATAGTTTGTGGCTCAGTTAGTTGAGTTTGGTTTGAGACCCACATATAGGGTTCTTCTATTTCTTTATACTAGAGTTCTTTTGGCTTACACAACTAAGAAGAGGAAAACTGTTTTCAGCCTCCACCTTCGTGTGTATTCCCCCATTGTGCATGTGAGAAAGCCTCAAGTGAGACTCCTTCCCTCTCTCCCACAATCTTCACATGGTATCAGAGCCTTGTTCGTGGTAAGGAGCTCAAGAAAGCAAGCCAAGTTCGTGGTGTCCTGGTAAGAGGACCAGTGTTGCTTTCCTATTTCGAGTTTGGGAGCTGCAGGTAGCACAGCCAGAAGTGCAGGAGTGCACTGTTTCAGATTGAGACGCCCTTCGCAGTGTGGCGAGAGCGCAGTATATGCTGCGGGTGAGGGCAAAGCCCTCAGTGACTTTATTTTTCTGATTTGAGGCCGTTTCGGGGCTCGTTTTGAAGGCGAAAGTTCTTCGCAGGCACTCAAAAAAAGGCCCTGTTTTTTGCTGTGCGACCACTACGCGGCTAGTCGGTGGAAAGGTGCCGCAGAAATTGCATCGTATGCCTGTGTGCAGAGATATTGGGAGTTGCAGATTCATGCCTATTGCCTGTTGATGCAAAATCGTCACTAGGAAGTGACTGTGTGGTGAAATACCACTCTCGTCGGTTTTGCAGATCTGCCCGTGTGAGGCAAAAGCTGTGTTTTTTTGCAGTGACAGAATATTTTGCAGTGTTCTGTAATGGCATCTGATTCTCTTTCACAGATTGTCACTGAAAAGCTTGACAAGAACAACTTCCAGGCATGGAAGATTAGAATGACGAATTTCTTGATGGGAAAAGGCTATTGGGAATTCATTACAGGAAATGAAGAAGAACCTGTTCTTCCTAATGTTCCCAGTCAACAGGAAATGCAGGCATTCAAAGGATGGCATGAGAGAGCCAGGAAAGTTATGTACTGGTTGTCTATCAGTATTTCGGACTCCATCATTGTGCATATTCAGGATGCAAATATGCCAAAGGAGGCATGGGATACTTTGGCAAAAATGTATAGCACAAATACGCAAGCCAGGAAAATGCAACTCAAATAGGAGTTGCACAATGTGCAGAGAGAAAATTTGAGCATAAATGACTACCACATGAAAGTGAAGAAAATTGCAGATGCACTTGCTTCCATTGGGTCGCCAGTGGATGATGATGATTTGGTTTCTGTGACCTTGAATGGTCTAGGAAAGGATTATGCACAGTTCCGGACATCCATTGCCGTCCGTGAAAACTTTCCTGATTTTGAGGAGTTGATTACTCTTCTAATTTCTGAAGAGCAGAGAAATGGGGGTGCATCTTCTTCAACAGGAACTTCAAAAGAAACTGTCTTCTACTCAAATGCTGGCAGAGGTAGAGGCAGAGGTAGAGGAGGCCGATCTGCAGGCCGTGGTAGAAATCAGAATATGCAGCAAACGCAAGAAAACCAGTCCTATGCAGGAGGACGTGGTAACTCTAGAGGCAGGGGGAGCCAAAGAGGCCGTGGTGGATGGCAGAGAAGTCAAAATGCAAACAGCAATGTTGAATGCTACTATTGTGGCAAAATGGGTCATATGGCTAAAGACTGCTGCTACAAAAAGCAGAATGACATTATGAGTGGAAAATTGCAGCAAGGCAATTATGCATCCTCTAATAGACAAGGCGATGACAGAAATGAGCATTTGTTTATGGTGCAGCATATGACAAATTCTGTAACAAGTGCAGAAGAAAGCAATGATGTGTGGTATGTTGACTCGGGTGCGTCAAACCACATGACAGGTCACGCTGAATGGATGCAGGATGCAAGAAAAATGGAAAAACCAGGATTTGTGGAGACTGGTGATGATACTACACATCCTATTGTGCAGATTGGCAAAATTCCTTTGTCTATGCAGGATGGGAAAAAGAAATACTTGTCTGATGTATTTCATGTCCCGAACATCACCAAGAACCTGGTTTCTGTTGGTCAAATGGTTGAGCAGGGCTTGCAGGTTAGATTTAATCCTCATGGATGCTTTGTTGAGGATATGAAAAATAACGGTCGCTTGATAACAAAAGGAAAGAAGAAGGGCAGGATGTTTACGTTGGATGCAAACATGCCTGAATTGAGTGTAGCAATGTTTGCACATGGGACCGGTGTAGTTGCAGATATTGATATCTGGCACAAACGCATTGGTCATGTTAATATACAGCGACTAAAATCAATGCAAGCCCAAAATATTGTTGCAGGATTGCCTAAATTCAAGGTTGCAGAAATGCACAAGGTTTGTGAAGCCTGTCAATTTGGGAAACAGGCAAGGAAACCTTTTCCTAGGCATGTTCAAGAGAGTAAAAAGCCATTGGAATTAATCCACTCTGATGTGTGGACTACAAAAGCTGCATCTATTGGAGGCTGTCACTATTTTGTCACATTTATTGATGACTTCAGCAGAAAACTGTGGGTGTATTTTATGAAAAAGAAAAGTGAAGTGTTTGGGCACTTCAAAGCTTTCAAAGCTATGGTTGAAAAAGAAACAGGCCTGCAAATATTCTCTGCAACAAAAAGGGTATAGATGCTATAACCCTTCTACACGTAAGTTCACACTGAGCAGAGATGTTGTTTTTGATGAGATGAGCAGCTGGTATAAACCAGTAAATGTGATGATTGATGTAGATGCACAAAATGGTATTGCTGCAGAGAATTCACAGCAGCAATCACAAAATATCAATGGACTTGTAGTGTCCTCTAGCAGTGGTTCACATACTTCACCATGGACAGGTAGATTGAGATCAGGAGAATCTCCTCAAAGCAATGCAGATAGTGGTACGCAGGTATCACGAAAAGGAAAAGAGAAGGTAGATCAGCCCATGTTTGATGTGAATGCAGGTCACTCTTATGTGGATGGTGAATCCAGTGGCTCAGAATAGAGCATTGATGATGAGTTGGGTATTCCTTCTGTTGTTACACCTGGAGTAAGGAAGACCAGGGATGTTTTGAGAGCACCTGGAAGTGAGTCTATTTTGTGCAGGTCTACGAGGGTTAGGTATCCTGTGGATAGGCTGAAATATGATGGATTTATAGCCATTCACTATGCCTATATGGTCAAAGTGATATAGGAACCAGAACCCACTTCTTTTGAGCAAGCCATGGGAAATGAAAAATGGGAGAAAGCCATGGATGAAGAAATGGATGCCTTGGATGCTAATGCTACATGGGAATTGGTGCCTTTGCCTAAAGGCAAGAATGCAATTGGTTGTAAGTGGGTTTATAAGATCAAGCACAATGCAGATGGTTCTGTGAATAGATACAAGGCAAGATTAAATGTCAAGGGGTATGCACAGACATATGGCATTGATTATGAAGAAACTTTCAACCCGGTTGCAAGGATGGCAACCGTAAGAGCAGCCATTGCTATGGCTGCATCAAAGGGATGGTCTTTACATCAGATGGATGTAAAGAATGCCTTCTTGCATGGTGATTTGCAAGAAGAGGTCTTTATGGAGCAGCCAACAGGTTATGTTCATGCTACTCATCCTGAGTTTGTTTGCAGGTTGAAGAAAGCCTTGTATGGCTTGAAGCAAGCACCTAGAGCATGGTCTGACAAGATAGGACAGTATCTTGTCACTATTGGCTTTCAGATTTCCAAGGCAGATTTCTCACTCTATGTGAGAAAAACAGAGAAAGGGATTATGCTGCTGGTCATTTATGTTGATGATTTGATCATCACAGGTGATAGTGATGAAGATATCCTTCATGTGAAAATGCTATTGAGGCAGAAGTTTGAGATGAAGGATTTGGGAGAGCTGCGTTATTTCTTGGGCATTGAGGTGATTAGATCACCAAGTGGGATACAGCTCTTGCAGAGGCAGTGTGGATTGGACATGCTGTCCAAATATGGGATGATAGCCTGTAAGCCTATTTCAGTTCCTTTGGAGCAGAATGTGAAGCTGAGCACAGATGCAGGTGAGCTTCTGGAAGACCCTACTATGTACAGACGCATAGTAGGAAGTTTGATTTACATGACTATTACCAGGCCAGATTTGAGCTATGCTGTTGGGTTGGTAAGTCAGTTTATGCAGGCTCCAAGGAAACCGCATTTGGATGCGGCTAGGCGCATACTCAGGTATGTGAAGTCCACATTGCAGTATGGACTATTTTATGAGGCTGGGGTTCAGATACAGTTGCATGGATACACTGATGCTGATTGGGCTGGTAGCATTTCTGATAGACGATCTACTAGTGGATATGTGTTCTCTTTTGGGAGTGCTGCAGTCACTTGGAGCAGCAAGAAACAGCCTACAGTTGCCTTGTCGAGCACAGAGGCTGAGTACAGGGGTGCAACAATGGCTGCATGTGAGGTAGCTTGGTTGCATAAGCTACTCTATGATATGCATCAGACAGATGGGCCGGTTGTCATTTATTGTGACAAGATGAGCAGTATACACTTGGCAAAGAACCCAGTCTTTCATGCCAGAACAAAGCACATTGAGGTGCATTATCACTATGTGCGGGAGAAGGTTTTACTAGGTCTTATTGATCTAGTTTATGTCAGCACAGAGGATCAGGTAGCTGACATATTCACGAAAGCATTGGGCGCAGAGAAGCTGCGCAAGTTCAGAGACGTGCTTGGTGTGCAGGATTTGGGATTGAGCTCGAGGGGGAGTGTTGAGATATCGAGCTCCACTCGAGATATGCCAGGGTGACCGTTGTGTACTTATGTCACCGACTTGTTAGCTGGAGATGCGGTTGGTACACCGCCCACGAATAATAGCTGGATGACAGCTATCCTTATCTACTATAGTTTGTGGCTCAGTTAGTATGCCACCTTAGTTAGTTGAGTTTGGTTTGAGACCCACATATAGGGTTCTTCTATTTCTTTGTACTAGAGTTCTTTTGGCTTACACAACTAAGAAGAGGAAAACTGTTTTCAGCCTCCACCTTGTGTGTATTCCCCCATTGTGCATGTGAGAAAGCCTCAAGTGAGACTCCTTCCCTCTCTCCCACAATCTTCACACCCCGAGGGGTAGTCACAGTGCTACGTGGAAGAGGAGTCGGACCAGGGGTAGTCCTCGGGGTAGTCGCCTGAGAGGAATCAAAGTCCTCTGGAGCATAAAGATCATGAGCTCTTCTCCTGCGAGGCTATCCATACTCATCGGATGAGCAACGTGATCCCATGTCTAACATAGACACAAACACGAAAACAAAAAACAAAAAAACAAACATAAGCATAGGCATAGGCAAGAAGAAAGAAGAGGGAAAGGAAAGAAGAGGGAAAGGAAAGAGGGAAAGAAGAGGGAAAGGAAAGAAGAGGGAAAGGAAAGAGAAGAGGAAGAAGAGGGAAATAGAGAATAAGAGTTAGAGAGAATAAGCTCATGCTTATGCTTATGCGGAAATAGAGAATGAGAGAAGGGAGAAATAGAGAAGGAGGAAAGAGAGAAGCTAGAGAATGAGCTTATGTGGAAATAGAGAATGAGAGAAGGGGAAATAGAGAAGAGGGAAAGAGAGAAGCATAAGCATGAGCTTGTGCGGAAATAGAGAATGAGAGAACCATAAGCTCATGCTTATGCTTCTCTCATTCCGGAAATAGAGAATGAGCTTATGCGGAAATAGAGAATGAGAGAAGCATAAGCATGAGCTTATGCAGAAATAGAGAATGAGCTAATGCAGAAATAGAGAATGAGAGAAGCATAAGCATGAGCTTATGGTTCTCTCATTCTCTATTTCCGCATAAGCTCATGCATAAGCATAAGCTTATGTGGAAATAGAGAATGAGAGAAGGGGGAAATAGAGAAGGGGGAAAGAGAGAAGCATAAGCATAAGCTTATGCAGAAATAGAGAATGAGCTTATGCAGAAATAGAGAATGAGAGAAGCATAAGCATGAGCTTATGCGGAAACAGAGAATGAGAGAAAGGGGAAATAGAGAGGGGGAAAAGAGAGAATCATAAGCATGAGCTTATGCAAAAATAGAGAAGAGGGAAAGAGAGAAGCATAAGCATGAGCTTATGCGGAAATAGAGAATGAGAGAAGGGGGAAAGAGAGAAGCAAAAGCATGAGCATAAGCTCATGCTCATGCATGAGCATAAGCTCATGCTCATGCATGAGCATAAGCATGAGCTTATGCTTATGCATGAGCTTATGCAGAAATAGAAATGAGCTTATGCATGAGCTTATGCATGAGCTTATGCTTATGCTTATGCTTCTCTCATTCTCTATTTCCACATAAGCTCATGCATAAGCTTATGCTTATGCTTATGAGATCTTATGCGGAAATAGATAATGAGAAGGGGGAAAGAGAGAAGCATAAGCATGAGAAGGGGGAAATAGAGAGGGGGGAAAGAGAGAAACATAAGCATGAGCTTATGCAGAAGCTAGAGAATGAGCTTATGCAGAAATAGAGAATGAGAGAAGCAGAAGCATGAGCTTATGCGGAAATAGAGAATGAGCTTATGCGGAAATAGAGAATGATAGAAGCATAAGCTCATGCTTATGCTTCTCTCATTCTCTATTTCCACATAAGCTCATGCATAAGCAGAAGCTTATGTGGAAATAGAGAATGAGAGAAGGGGGAAATAGAGAAGGGGGAAAGAGAGAAGCATAAGCATGAGCTTATGCAGAAATAGAGAAGGGGGAATGAGAGAAGCATAAGCATGAGCTTATGCTTCTCTCATTCTCTATTTCCGCATAAGCTCATGCATAAGCATAAGCTTATGCGGAAATAGAGAATGAGAGAAGGGGGAAATAGAGAAGGGGGAATGAGCTTAAACATAAGCATAAGCATAAGCTCATGCTTATGTTTAAGCGTAAGCATAAGCATAAGCTCATGCTTATGCTCATGCATGAGCATGACCTTTTGCGGAAACACAGAATGAGAGAAGGGGGAAATAGAGAAGAGGGAATAGTAGAGAATGAGAGAAAGGGGAAATAGAGAATGAGAGAAGCATAAGCATGAACTTATGCTTCTCTCATTCTCTATTTCTGCATAAGCTCATGCTTATGCTTATGCGGAAATAGAGAATGAGAGAAGGGGGAAACTTAAGCATAAGCTCATGCTCATGCATGAGCATAAGCTCATGCTTATGCTCATGCATGAGCATTCCGCATAAGCTTATGCTTATGCATGAGCTTATGCGGAAATAGAGAATGAGAGGAGGGGGAAATAGAGAAGGGGGAATGAGCTTAAACATAAGCATAAGCATAAGCTCATGCTTATGCTCATGCATGTGTTGAGATATCGAGCTCCACTCGCGATATGCCAGGGTGACCGTTGTGTACTTATGTCACCGACTTGTTAGCTGGAGATGCGGTTGGTACACCGCCCACGAATAATAGCTGGATGACAGCTATCCTTATCTACACTAGTTCGTGGCTCAGTTAGTATGCCACCTTAGTTAGTTGAGTTTGGTTTGAGACCCACATATAGGGTTCTTCTATTTCTTTGTACTAGAGTTCTTTTGGCTTTCACAACTAAGAAGAGGAAAATTGTTTTCAGCCTCCACCTGTGTGTATTCCCCCATTGTGCATGTGAGAAAGCCGCAAGTGAGACTCCTTCCCTCTCTCCCACAATCTTCACATGGTATCAGAGCCTTGTTCATGGTAAGGAGCTCAAGAAAGCAAACCAAGTTCGCAGTGTCCTGGTAAGAGGACCAGTGTTGCTTTCCTTTTTCGAGTTTGGGAGCAAATCTCTGTAGGTAGCACAGCCGGAAGTGCAAGAGTGCACTGTCTCAGATTGAGACGCCCTTCGCGGTGTGGCGAGAGGGCATTATATGCTGCGGGTGAGGGTGAAGCCTTCAGTGACTTTCTTTTTCTGAGTCGAGGTCATTTCGGGGCCCGTTTTGGAGGCGGAAGTTCTTCGCAGGCACTCAAAAAAAAGGCCCTGTTTTCGCTGTGCGACCATGCGCAGCTAGTCGGTGAAAAGTTGCCATAGAAATTGCATCATATGCCTGTGTGCAGAGAATTTGGGAGTTGCAGATTCATGCTTGTTGCCTATTGATGCAAAATCGTCACTAGGAAGTGAATGTGTGGTGAAATACCACTTTCGTCAGTTTTGCAGATTTGCCCGTGTGAGGCAAAAGCTGTGTTTTTTGCAGTGACAATATTTTGCAGTGCTCTATAATGGCATCTGATTCTCTTTCACAAATTGTCACTGAAAAGCTTGACAAGAACAACTTCCAGGCATGGAAGTTTAGAATGACGAATTTCTTGATGGGAAAAGGCTATTGGGAGTTCATTACAGGAAATGAAGAAGAACCTGTTCTTCCTAATGTTTCCAGTCAACAGGAAATGCAGGCATTTAAAGGATGGCATGAGAGAGCCAGGAAAGTTATGTACTGGCTATCTATTAGTATTTCGGACTCCATGATTGTGCATATTTAGGATGCAAATACGCCAAAGGAGGCATGGGATACTTTGGCAAAACTGTACAGCACAAATACGCAAGCTAGGAAAATGCAACTCAAACAGGAGTTGCACAATGTGCAGAGAGAAAATTTGGGCATAAATGACTACCACATGAAAGTGAAGAAAATTGCAGATGCACTTGCTTCCATTGGGTCGCCAGTGGATGATGACGATTTGGTCTTTGTGACCTTGAATGGTCTAGGAAAGGATTATGCATAGTTCCAGACATCCATTGCTGTCCGTGAAAAATTTCCTGATTTTGAGGAGTTGATTGCTCTTCTAATTTCTGAAGAGCAAAGAAATGGTGGTGCATCTTCTTCAGTAGGAACCTCAAAAGAAACTGTCTTCTACTCAAATGCTGGTAGAGGTAGAGGTAGAGGTAGAGGAGGCCGATTTGCAGGCCGTGGTAGAAATCAGAATATGCAGCAAACGCAAGAAAACCAGTCCTATGCAGGAGGACGTGGTAACTCTAGAGGCAGGGGGAGCCAAAGAGGTCGTGGTGGATGGCAAAGAGGCCAAAATGCAAAGAGCAATGTTGAATGCTACTACTGTGGTAAAATGGGGCATATGGCTAAAGACTGCTACAAAAAGCAGAATGACATTATGAATGGAAAATTGCAGCAAGGCAATTATGCATCCTCTAGTAGACAGGGTGATGACAGAAATGAGCATTTGTTTATGGTGCAGCATATGACAAATTCTGTGACAAGTGCAGAAGAAAGCCATGATGTGTGGTATGTTGACTCAGGTGTTAGCCCTCTCTACTCTGAAGACTAACTCGAAACGCACTACTGCGACAGATTTACATGCGTAATCGTACTTCAGAACTGCGTATGAAAATTCATAGAGTAGAACAGTGATCGACAGAATCATTCATGATAAAACAATAAGGTAGATGCAATAGAATCTCTGTATTACATTTCTCCGAGCAGTACAACACCGTACTCTCTGATACATAACAATGTTCCTCTTCTGATCACACTGATCCTTGCTCCGATCCTCATCAATGAGCCCCAATGAGCCCCAATGAGCCCCAATAAGCCCCCTGAATGATCGCTCTCTTCTCTTTTATCTAACTGGCACACATAACTCCTTCACGGTTGCCGTGACGGTTGCCGTGCCTATTCAGTTCTCTGCCTGCCCCTAGAACTTCCGTCTTTTCATTTCCCACTATAAACTAGATACAACGTATTAATGATAATGATCCAAGGACTAATGATCTAAGGACTCCCCCCCTAGTTCCTCTTTGCTGTTGCTGCTTTTGCCCTTAACACTTGGCACTCCCGGTGAATCGGATTCCGGATCCGCATCCGAACCCACCGGTTCTCCGCTACGGTTCATCCTCGACATCGCCACCGTCATCGTCCGCCGCCGCCGCTGCTGCCGCTGCCGCCGGAACTGCTGCCACCGCCGACGCCGGTACTTGTACTGCCGGAGCCGCTTTCTTGCGCCGGTCGAAGTAAAGGTAGCTGCTGCGGGTTGAGAGCAAATCTGTGTAGTCCCAGGCGAACACGTCTTTGAAGGATTTCAGCAATGTCTCCAATTTTCCCCGAAATCCTTTATCGAGCTTCGCACTGACACGGACGTTCTTTGGCTCCTCCTCCGTCCCGAGGTTAAGATCCAGCAGCTCGTCTTCTTTGACCCTCCGCGAGCGACGGAGTTCCTGCTCGAAAACTCTTTCCGCCTCCGCCACTCCCGCTTCGTCCGGCATGTCTCCTGTGCCTTCTGGTAGACTCCCTTCGACTGGTTCTTTCGTGGAACTGGATGACTCCTGCGTAGCCGAGGGAATCTGATGCTGATATTGCTTTAAAACGGCAACCACATCGACCTCGAACAAGCTTACCAGCTCCGTATTCCTACTGAAGTAGTCATCCTCCTCTTCGACCCCCATTCCGTCCATCATATGGATACCTTCCGCCATCGTCGGTCGGAATGGTGTCCTCAGCCCTTGTTTGGTATGTACCGAGAGCTTCAGCTTCTTTTTTCCTTTCCGAATGGTGATGCGGTCGGATTGCCAGTCTTGTTTCACACGGGCCTGCCGCAACCACGGTCTTCCGAGCAATAACGGGTATGACCCGCTAATATCCTCCATCCGGAGAATCACCGCAGCGATTTCGAACTTCACGCCGCAAACCTCCATTTTCAATCCACGGAGCAATCCTAACGGCTGCACTCTCCGTTGGTCTGCCATCCGAACGGCGAAGGGTGCGGATTCCCATTTTGTGATACCCAATGGCACCAGCATTTGTTCGGACAGGATGTTGACCCCAGACCCTCCGTCCAGCAACACCCCTCCCACACGGCTGTTCTCCAGTGTTACGGAAATTACCGGGACCGCTTCGTCAAAAACAGGAGGCTGTTCTTCCGCTTCAGGCTTTGCAGATCCGTCTGACGACACTTCCATTGTTACCGCTTCCATCTCCGACTCCATCGCCCTGACTGGTTCCGTCAATTGTTTGATGAGAGAACTCCGAAAATTGGGTACCAATGCTAACAATTGCTCCATTGTCATGTGTATTTGCTGTTTCCGCAAATCCTGCCATAAATCATATGGTTCAACACCCTCCTCGCCGGTCATCAAGCTGTCCTTCTGACTGGTAGGTAGACAAGTCGCTTCTGGCTGGTCTCCTTGCAGGCGCCTTGCCACCTTCACACCATTCTCCGTCACCGAGACTGCCGTGTCCGCGCTCGGCCTAGGTAACACCGTTGGGGTTTTCTGGACCCATTCACCGACCGCACCTTTTGTTGTGCCTGCCAATCCAACGCCGTAGGTCTCCCCTTCTCTTGCGGGGCCTTGTAGTCCCGCACCTTTTCCTGGGATCGTGTGACCACGAGCACATCTCCGCTCGCACTTCCTCCCACTTTGCCTTCAACAGGGACACCCGCCGGTACTTCCGGTACTTCTTCGGACTTCGGACTAGGCTCCTTGCTATCCTGTTGCTGACTGGCATCATCGCATTCGATAATCAGAACCGCATTCACTGCTGGTGCGGACTTGCCTTCGCCGGATCCCCGGGTTGCTTCCCTTTCCGCCTTGTGGCGCTTGAATAATTCGCAATCTACCTTTCGATGTCCGGGTTGATTGCAATAAAAACATAGGAACGTCCGTTCCCCTGCTGGTTCATCTGCACCTGTTCTAGCCGTTCTCGGCCGCCAAGGTCTTTTCGCCGGTGCGGCTGGTACCGCGGCTGGTGCTGCGGCTGGTGCCGCAACTACCGCCGCCACCGCTGGTGTCGGGGCTATTCGTGCGTTATAGCGGCAGATCTCCATGGTATGCGTCGCTGTTTGGCAAATCGCACACCACCGCTCATTCAAACCGCATTCCTCTGCTAAGTGTCCTGCATTCCGGCACCGATTACACCAAGTATCCTTGCGAACTTTTGAAGAGGACCCTATTCCACTATCCCGGCTTTTGGCTCCGGCAGCAGATCCTTCCGGAAATGACTTCCCTGCCGCTTTTCCAGCCTTCCGCCTCATGGAACGTTTGTCCTCCTCCTCATCCGACTGATCCGACTCCTCCTCAGTATCGGTATCGGAGTCTCCCTCAGCCTCCTCATACTTCACTTTTCCTTTCCTTCCCTTGGAAGTAAACAGGACTTGTTCCGCCCTCACCGCTGCTTGGACGACTTCTTCCAATGAAAGAGCTTCCAGATCCAACGATGCCAGGGACCTTTTCAATCCTTTATTCAGCCCCTCCATGAAGTAAGCATTTTGGATGGGGACTGCCGGGGTAGTTGCTGCATCGAGGCGGCGGATCAACGACCGAAACCTGGCCGCATACGCCTCCACTTCTTGGTTCTTCTGTTCCAGTTTCCCCAGTTTGGCCAGGACATGAACACGGGTCTTGTCCTCCCGAAACCGGAGCAAAAAGGCATCCCGCAGTAGATCAAACGTGGCGAAATGGGTAGCTCCATATTGCGCGATCCATACTGCCGCCTGCTTCTGCAGTGTCGGGATGAAAGTCGCCATCTTCATAAGATCTGTCGCCTGCACTGATGGAGCCGTATTCACCATCCATGCCATCTCAAATGACAGTATATGTGCATCCGCATCCTCCTTATCCCGTCCCGAAAACTTGGGGTACTTCACCGTCATCCTGGGTACCAGTGGTGGAATAGCCGCGCTACTTACCGCCCGAACTCCACCCCCGCCTCCGCCTCCACCGCCTCCACCTCCCCTACCGGGATCTGGTGACGGACCTGGGGCTCCGCTTCCTGCAGGCACACCACCCCTCCGTCTGCTGGGACTCGGTGGTGGGGAATTCCGCAACGGTGACGCTTCGTCTTCCGGAGGAGTACCTGTTAAATCGAACGGGCTACTGCGTCCGGAGGATTCGCCTTCCTCCTGAACACCGGAAACGACTGGACCTTCCTCTCCTGGGATCAGCGGAGGTGTGTCAGAGCGGCTACTACTCTCACTATCCGTGAAGAAGCCGAAGAGAAGATCACGTTGAGCCACATATCTGTCATGCCGTTCCTCGCGGGTTGTACGTGCCGATACTGGAGTTGCAGGCTCCCGAGGCCGTTCTGGAGAGCGCGATGTTCCCCCTGGTGCACTCCCAGCGTCATTCATGCGCTAGTCCACGCACCGAGGAATCAGAGTATTACAGATGGGGAGCATCCAACCTCTCCCGGGTATCCACCGCGACAAACATGGAAATCTTCCGTGGTCGCCAAAGTGTTAGCCCTCTCTACTCTGAAGACTAACTCGAAACGCACTACTGCGACAGATTTACATGCGTAATCGTACTTCAGAACTGCGTATGAAAATTCATAGAGTAGAACAGTGATCGACAGAATCATTCATGATAAAACAATAAGGTAGATGCAATAGAATCTCTGTATTACATTTCTCCGAGCAGTACAACACCGTACTCTCTGATACATAACAATGTTCCTCTTCTGATCACACTGATCCTTGCTCCGATCCTCATCAATGAGCCCCAATGAGCCCCAATGAGCCCCAATGAGCCCCAATAAACCCCCTGAATGATCGCTCTCTTCTCTTTTATCTAACCGGCACACATAACTCCTTCACGGTTGCCGTGACGGTTCAGTTCTCCGCCTGCCCCTAGAACTTCCGTCTTTTCATTTCCCACTATAAACTAGATACAACGTATTAATGATAATGATCTAAGGACTAATGATCTAAGGACTCCCCCCCTAGTTCCTCTTTGCTGTTGCTGCTTTTGCCCTTAACATCAGGTGCGTCAAACCACATGACAGGTCATGCTGAATGGATGCAGGATGCAAGGAAAATGGAAAAACCAGGATTTGTGGAGACTGGTGATGATACTGCACATCCTATTGTGCAGATTGGCAAAATTCCTTTGTCTATGCAGGATGGGAAAAAGAAATACTTGTCTGATGTATTTCATGTCCCGAACATCACCAAGAACCTGGTTTCTGTTGGTGGTCAGATGGTTGAGCAGGGCTTGCAAGTCAGATTTAATCCTCATGGATGCTTTGTTGAGGATATGAAAAATAATGGTCGCTTGATAGCAAAAGGAAAGAAGAAGGGCAGGATGTTTACGTTCGATGCAGACATGCCTGAATTGAGTGCAGCAATGTTTGCACATGGGACCGGTGTAGTTGCAGATATTGATATCTAGCACAAACGCATTGGTCATGTTAATATACAGTGACTTAAATCAATGCAAGCCCAAAATATTGTTGCAGGATTGCCTAAATTCAAGGTTGCAGAAATGCACAAGGTTTGTGAAGCCTGTCAATTTGGGAAACAGGCAAGGAAACCTTTTCCTAGGCATGTTCAAGAGAGTAAAAAGCCATTGGAATTAATCCACTCTGATGTGTGGACTACTAAAGCTGCATCTATTGGAGGCTGTCACTATTTTGTCACTTTTACTGATGACTTCAGCAGAAAACTGTGGGTGTATTTTATGAAAAAGAAAAGTGAAGTGTTTGGGCACTTCAAAGCTTTCAAAGCTATGGTTGAAAAAGAAACAGGCCTGCAAATAAAATGCCTAAGGTCAGATGGAGGGGAAGAGTACCTCTCAAATGAGTTTGCAAGGTTCTTGCAGGAGCATGGTATAAAGCAACAATATTCATGCAGTCATACCCCACAGCAAAATGGAATTGCAGAAAGGAAAAACAGGCATATTGGAGAGGTATCTGGGGCTATGCTAAATGAAAAAGATCTACCAGATTTTTATTGGGCTGAAGCAGTTGCTACAGCAGTTTATATCAGCACTCCCACTGCAGCAATACATGGCATGATGCCAGAGGAGATGTATACTGGTAGGAAACCAGATATTTCTCATTTGAAAATTTTTTGTTGCATTGCCTATGTCCATGTGCCAGATGAGTTGAGGTCCAAGTTGGATCCAAAAGCTGAGAAGTGTGTCTTTATTGGTTATTCTCTGCAGCAGAAAGGGTATAGATGCTATAACCCTTCTACATGAAAGTTTACAGTGAGCAGAGATGTTGTTTTTGATGAGATGAGCAGCAGGTATAAACCAATAAATGTGATGATTGATGTAGATGCACAAAATGGTAATGCTGCAAAGAATTCAATGCAGTGTCCTCTAGCAGTGGTTCACATACTTCGCCATGGACAGGCAGATTGAGATCAGGAGAATCTCCTCAAAGCAATGCAGAAAGTGGTATGCAGGTATCACGAAAAGGAAAAGAGAAGGTAGATCAGCCCATGTTTGATGTGAATGCAGGTCACTCTTATGTGGATGGTGAATCCAGTGGCTCAGAACAGAGCATTGATGATGAGTTGGGTATTCCTTCTGTTGTTACACCTGGAGTAAGGAAGACCAGGGATGTTTTGAGAGCACCTGGAAGTGAGCCTATTTTGTGCAGGTCTACTAGGGTTAGGTATCCTGTGGATAGGCTGAAATATGATGGATTTACAGCCATTCACTATGCCTATATGGTCAAAGTGATATAGGAACCAGAACCCACTTCTTTTGAGCAAGCCATGGGAAATGAAAAATGGGAGAAAGCCATGGATGAAGAAATGGATGCCTTGGATTCTAATGCTACATGGGAATTCGTGCCTTTGCCTAAAGACAAGAATGCAATTGGCTATAAGTGGGTTTATAAGATCAAGCACAATGCAGATGGTTCTGTGAATAGATACAAGGCAAGATTAGTTGTCAAGGGGTATGCACAGACATATGGCATTGATTATGAAGAAACTTTCAGCTCGGTTGCAAGGATGGCAACCGTAAGAGCAGCCATTGCTATGGCTGCATCAAAGGGATGGTCTTTACATCATATGGATGTAAATAATGCCTTCTTGCATGGTGATTTGCAAGAAGAGGTCTTTATGGAGCAGCCAGCAGGTTATGTTCATGCTATTCATCCTGAGTTTGTTTGCAGGTTGAAGAAAGCCTTGTATGGCTTGAAGCAAGCACCTAGAGCATGGTCTGACAAGATAGGATAGTATCTTGTCACTATTGGCTTTCAGATTTCCAAGGCAGATTTCTCACTCTATGTGAGAAAAACAGAGAAAGGGATTTGCTGCTGGTCATTTATGTTGATGATTTGATCATCACAGGTGATAGTGATGAAGATATCCTTCATGTGAAAATGCTATTGAGGCAGAAGTTTGAGATGAAGGATTTGGGAGAGCTGCGTTATTTCTTGGGCATTGAGGTGATTAGATCACCAAGTGGGATACAGCTCTTGCAGAGGCAGTATGGACTGGACATGCTGTCCAAATATGGGATGACAGGCTGTAAGCCTATTTCAGTTCTTTTGGAGCAGAATGTGAAGCTGAGCGCAGATGCAGGTGAGCTTCTGGAAGACCCTACTATGTACAGACGCATAGTAGGAAGTTTGATTTACATGACTATTACTAGGCCGGATTTGAGCTATGCTGTTGGGTTGGTAAGTCAGTTTATGCAGGCTCCAAGGAAACCGCATTTGGATGCGGCTAGACGCATACTCAGGTATGTGAAGTCCACATTGCAGTATGGACTATTTTATGAGGCTGGGGTTCAGATACAGTTGCATGATGGATACACTGATGCTGATTGGGCTGGTAGTATTTCTGATAGACGATCTACTAGTGGGTATGTGTTCTCTTTTGGGAGTGCTGCAGTCACTTGGAGCAGCAAGAAACAGCCTATAGTTGCCTTGTCAAGCACAGAGGCTGAGTACAGGGGTGCAGCAATGGCTGCATGTGAGGTAGCTTGGTTGCATAAGCTACTCTATGATATGCATCAGTCTATAGATGGGCCAGTTGTCATTTATTGTGACAACATGAGCAGTATACACTTGCCAAAGAACCCAGTCTTTCATGCTAGAACAAAGCACATTGAGGTGCATTATCACTATGTGCGGGAGAAAGTGTTACTAGGTCTTATTGATCTAGTTTATGTCAGCACAGAGGATAAGGTAGCTGACATCATCACAAAAGCATTGGGCGCAGAGAAGCTACACAAGTTCAGAGACCTGCTTGGTGTGCAGGAATTGGGATTGAGCTCGAGGGGGAGTGTTGAGATATCGAGCTCCACTCGCGATATGCCAGGGTGACCGTTGTGTACTTATGTCACCGACTTGTTAGCTAGAGATGCGGTTGGTACACCACCCACGAATAATAGCTGGATGACAGCTATCCTTATCTACACTAGTTCGTGGCTCAGTTAGTATGCCACCTTAGTTAGTTGAGTTTGGTTTGAGACCCACATATAGGGTTCTTCTATTTCTTTGTACTAGAGTTCTTTTGGCTTTCACAACTAAGAAGAGGAAAACTATTTTCAGCCTCCACCTTTGTGTGTATTCCCCCATTGTGCATGTGAGAAAGCCGCAAGTGAGACTCCTTCCCTCTCTCCCACAATCTTCACAGCATGAGCATGAGCTTATGCGGAAATACAGAATGAGAGAAGGGGGAAATAGAGAAGAGGGAATAGAGAATGAGAGAAGGGGGAAATAGAGAATGAGAGAAGCATAAGCTTGAGCTTATGCTTCTGTCATTCTCTATTTCCACATATGAGCTTATGCTTCTCTCATTCTCTATTTCCGCATAAGCCCATGCATAAGCATAAGCTCATGCATGAGCTTATGCTTAAATAGAGAATGAGAGAAGGGGGAAACTTAAGCATAAGCTCATGCTCATGCATGAGCATAAGCATGAGCTTTTGCTTATGCTTATGCATAAGCATAAGCATAAGCTCATGCATGAGCATGAGCTTATGCCGAAATAGAGAATGAGAGAAGGGGGAAATCTAAGCATGAGCTCATGCTCATGCATGAGCATAAGCATGAGCTTATGCTTATGCATAAGCATAAGCATGAGCTTATGCTTCTCTCATTCTCTATTTCCGCATAAGCTCATGCATGAGCATGAGCATGCATGAGCTTATGCAGAAATAGAGAATGAGAGAAGGGGGAAATAGAGAAGGGGGAATGAGAGAAGCATATGAGCTTATGCTCATGCATGAGCATGAGCTTATGCGGAAATAGAGAATGAGAGAAGGGGGAAATAGAGAAGAGGGAATAGAGAATGAGAGAAGGGGGAAATAGAGAATGAGAGAAGCATAAGCATGAGCTTATGCTTCTCTCATTCTCTATTTCCGCATAAGCTCATGCATAAGCATAAGCTTATGTGGAAATAGAGAATGAGAGAAGGGGGAAATAGAGAATGAGAGAAGGGGGAAAGAGAGAAGCATACGCATGAACTTATGCGGAAATAGAGAATGAGAGAAGGGGGAAATAGAGAAGGGGGAAAGAGAGAAGCATAAGCATGAGCTTATGCAGAAATAGAGAATAACACCTATTTCATTAATTTTGGACTTTTTGTGTTGTTTTTGGACGAAGCCCAAAAATCCTTCCCAAATGAAACTTTACTTTGTGAAAATATCCTTCCCAAATCAAAATTTTACTTTCTGAAAATATTCTTCCCAAATCAAAAGTTCACTTTGTGGCACTATCATATTCACATAAAAATATTGTTTTTTATGTAGTCATCAGGATGCGAAATAGCTTGCTCCTTCCAAAATGCATATTTTTGTCTGGAATGTCGAATAAGGTCATGATGAGATTTTTGGTTTTTTTTGTATGATTCCCTTTGATTTGGACATGTTGCACTCTCAATCGCTCGCTTTAAATCATCACAGACATTGCAGTTTGACATTTTTGGCCTCCTTGGGATTTTAACATATCCAAAGTTCTTCTTCCAAAGAGTATACAAAGTATGAGAACCTCTTTGCCTTTGCTTTTCTGCAATAGAGTCAAATACTTCGAGCTTTGTCAATCCCATTGGAAGGTGCATTTCAGTGATCGCGTCACTGTTAGGGAGTTTGGTAGATATATGGGGTTGAGGTAAAGCATTTTCATGTATGAAGTCTTGCAAAATTGCTACTACCCTGACAGTTGAGATTCTTGATTTGGACCTTCCTCTATTAGCGTGATTCTTGATTTGGACCTTCCTCTATTACTGTGAATGCTAAATTTGTTGCCGCCCTTTGCCTTGGTGACTAAATCCCAATATGTACCATGGGATAATCCCAATATGTACCATCGGATATCCTTTGCATGGTCGATCGAGCATTAAATACTATTTTTGCTCTAGTGTCATGCACATCCGTAAAAAAACACGCTGCTAGGTATGTTATCCAATCAAGCACTTATGGGATGGGCGTGCCACTTTGCATGTAAGTCAATTAGGATATGATTTTCACCATCGGATATGATTTGCATGGTCGATCATGCATTATACACCATTTTTTCCCTACTGATATGCACATCCGCAAAAAAACATGCCCTTAGGTATGTTATCTGACCAAGTACTTATCGGATGGGTGTGCCTCTTTGAGAACATTTCAATACCACCTAGGTTGAGGTATAGGAGAAGTATTATTCCCATAGGATATGCTTTGCATGGTCGATCGAGCATTAAATACCATTTTTGCCTTAGTGTCATGCACATCCATAAAAAAACACGCTGCTAGGTGTGTTATCTGATCAAGCACTTATGCGATGGGAATGCCACTTTGCATGTAAGTCAATTCCACCTAGTTGAAGGTGTGTGCAAAGTATTGTGCCCATCGGATATGCTTTGCATTGTCGATCAAGCATAAAGCACCGTTTTTGCCTTAGTGTCATGCACAACCATGAAAAAACACGGTCCTAGGTGTGTTATTCAAACTAGTACTTATCGGATGGGGGCTCCACTTTGCACCCAAGTCCGTTTCAACTACATTGAGGTGTGTGCAAAGTATTGTCACCATCGGATATGATTTGCATGGTCGATCACGCATTATACACCGTTCTTTCCCTAGTGGTATGCACATCCGTAAAAAAACACGCCCTTAGGTATGTTATCTGACCAAGTACTTATCGGATGGGTGTGCCTCTTCGAGAACATTTCAATACCACCTAGGTTGAGGTATAGGAAAAGTATTGTGCCCATCGGATATGCTTTGCATGGTTGATCGAGCATTAAATACCATTTTTTCCTTAGTGTCATGCACATCCATAGAAAAACACGCTGCTAGGTGTGTTATCCGATCAAGCACTTATGCAATGGGAATGCCACTTTGCATGTAAGTAAACTCCACCTAGTTGAAGGTGTGTGTAAAGTATCGTGCCCATCGGATATGCTTTGCATTGTCGATCGAGCATAAAATACTATTTTTGCCTTAGTTACATGCACAACCATGAAAAAACACGGTCCTAAGTGTGTTATTCAAACTAGTACTTATTGGATGGGGACTCCACGTTGCACACAAGTCCGTTTCAACTAGGTTGAGGTGCGTGCAAAGTATTGTCACCATCAGATATGCCTTGCATGGTCGATCACGCATTGTACACCATTTTTTCCCTAGTGATATGGACATCCGTAAAAAAACACACCCTTAGGTGTGTTATCTGACCAAGTACTTATCGGATGGGTGTACCTCTTTGAGAACATTTAAATACCACCTAGGTTGAGGCGTACAAAAAGTTTTGTGCCCATCAAATATCCTTTGCATGGTCGATCGAGCATTAAATACTATTTTTGCTCTAGTGTCATGCAGATCCGTAAAAAAACACGCTGCTAGGTATGTTATCCGATCAAGCACTTATGGGATGGGCGTGCCACTTTGCATGTAAGTCAATTCCACCTAGTATAAGGTTTGTGCAAAGTATTGTGCTTATCGGATATGCTTTGCATTGTCGATCAAGCATAAAACGCCGTTTTTGCCTTAGTGTCATGCACAACCATGAAATAACACGGTCCTAGGTGTGTTATTCAAACTAGTACTTATCGGATGGGGGATCCAGTTTGCACGCAAGTCCGTTTCAACTATTTTGAGGTGTGTGCAAAGTATTTTCACCATCGGATATGATTTGCATGGTCGATCACGCATTATACACCATTTTTTCCCTAGTGATATACACTTCTGCAAAAAAACACGCCCTTAGGTATGTTATCTGACCAAGTACTTATCGGATGGGTGTGCCTCTTTGAGAACATTTCAATACCACCTAGGTTGAGGTATAGGAGAAGTATTATTCCCATAGGATATGCTTTGCATGGTCGATCGAGCATTAAATACCATTTTTGCCTTAGTGTCATGCACATCCATAAAAAAACACGCTGCTAGGTGTGTCCGATCAAGCACTTATGCGATGGGAATGCCACTTTGCATGTAAGTCAATTCCACCTATTTGAAGGTGTGTGCAAAGTATCGTGCCCATCGGATATGCTTTGCATTGTCGATCAAGCATAAAATACCGTTTTTGCCTCAGTTACATGCACAACCATGAAAAAACACGGTCCTAAGTGTGTTCATTAAACAAGTAGTTATCGGATGGGGGCGCCACTTTGCACACAAGTCTGTTTCAACTAGTTTGAGGTGCGCGCAAAGTATTGTCACCATCGGCGGATATGCTTTACATGGTCGATCATGCATTGTACAACATTTTTTCCCTAGTGATATCGACATCTACAAAAAAACACGCCCTTAGGTGTGTTATCTGAACAAGTACTTATCAGATGGGTGTACCTCTTTGAGAACATTTCAATACCACCTAGGTTGTGATGTACGAAATTTTTTGTGCCCATCGTATATCCTTTGCATGGTCGATCGAGCATTAAATACTATTTTTGCTCTAGTGTCATGCACATCCGTAAAAAAACACGCTGCTAGGTATGTTATCCGCTCAAGCACTTATGGGATGGGCGTGCCACTTTGCTTGTAAGTCTATTAAACCTATTTGAAGGTGTGTGCAAATTATTGTGTCCATCGGATATGCTTTGCATTGTCGATCAAGCATAAAACACTGTTTTTGCCTTAGTGTCATGCACAACCATGAAAAAACACGGTCCTAAGTGTGTTATTCAAACTAGTACTTACCAGATGGGGGCTCCAGTTTGCACGCAAGTCTGTTTTAACTAGGTTGAGATGAGTGCAAAGTATTGTCACCATCGGATATGCTTTGCATGGTCGATCATGCATTATACACCATTTTTTCCCTAGTGATATGCACATCCGCAAAAAAACACGCCCTTAGGTGTGTTATGTGACCAAGTACTTATCGGATGGGTGTGCCTCTTTGAGAACATTTCAACACCACCTAGGTTGAGGTGTACAAAAAGTGTTGTGCCCATCAGATATCCTTTGCATGGTCGATCGAGCATTAAATACTATTTTTCCTCTAGTGTCTTGCACATTTGTAAAAAAACACGCTTCTAGGTATGTTATCCGATCAAGCACTTATGGGATGGGCATGCCACTTTTCATATAAGTCAATTCCACCTAGTTGAAGGTGTGTGCAAACTATTGTGCTCATCGGATATGCTTTGCATTGACGATCAAACATAAAACAACGTTTTTGCCTTAGTGTCATGCACAACCATGAAAAAACACGGTCCCAGGTGTGTTAATCAAACAAGTACTTATCGGATGGGGGCTCCAGTTTTCACGTAAGTCCGTTTCAACTAGGTTGAGATGCGTGCAAAGTATTGTCACCATCATATATGATTTGCATGGTCGATCATGCATTATACACCACTTTTTCCCTAGTGGTATGCACATCCGCAAAAAAACACGCCCTTAGGTGTGTTATCTGACCAAGTACTTATCGGATGGGTGTGCATCTTTGAGAACATTTCAATACCATCTAGGTTAAGGTGTAGGAAAAGTATTGTGCCCATCGGATATGTTTTGCATGGTCGATCGAGCATTAAATACCATTTTTGCGTTAGTGTCATGCACATCCGTAAAAAAACACGCTGCTAGGTGTGTTATCCGATCAAGTACTTATACGATGGGAATGCCACTTTGCATGTAAGTCAATTTCACCTGGTTGAAGGTGTATGCAAAGTATTGGGCCCATCGGATATGCTTTGCATTGTCGATCAAGCCTAAAACACTGTTTTTAGCTTTGTGTCATGGACAACAATATAAAAACACGGTCGTAGCTATGTTATTCAAATAAGTACTTATCGGATGGGGGCTCCACTTTGCACGCAAGTTCATTTCAACTACGTTGAGGTGTGTGCAAAGTATTGTCACCATCGGATATGCTTTGCATGGTCGATCACATGTTATACTCCATTTTTTCCCTAGTGATATGGACATTCGCAAAAAAACATGCCATTAGGTGTGTTATCAGACCAAGTACTTATTGGATGGGTGTGCCTCATTGAGAACATCTCAATACCACCTAGGTTGACATGTACGAAAAGTGTGGTGCCCATCGGATATGCTTTGCATGGTCGATCATGCATTATACACCGTTTTTTTCCTAGTGGTATGCACATCCGAAAAAAACATGCCCTTAGGTATGTGATCTGACCAAGTACTTATCAGATGGGTGTGCCTCTTTGAGAACATTTCAATACCACCTAGGTTGAGGTGTACAAAAAGTATTGTTCCCATCGGATATGCTTTGCATGGTCGATCGAGCATTAAATACTATTTTTGCTCTAGTGTCATGCACATCTAAAAAAAAACACGCTGCTAAGTGTGTTATCTGATCAAGCACTTATGCGATGGGCGTGCCACTTTGCATGTAAGTCAATTCCACCTAGTTGAAGGTGTATGCAAAGTATTGTGCCCATCGGATATGCTTTGCATTGTCGATCAAGCATAACACACTTGCTATAGTGTCATGCACATCCGTTAAAAAACACGCTGCTAGGTATGTTATCCGATCAAGCACTTATGGGATGAGTGTGCCACTTTTCATGTAAGTCAATTCCACCTAGTTGAAGGTGCGTGTGAAGTATTGCGCCCATCGGATATGCTTTGCATTGTCGATCAAGCATAAAACACCGTTTTTGCCTTAGTGTCATGCACAACCATGAAATAACACGGTCCTAGGTGTGTTATTCAAACTAGTACTTATCGGATGGGGGTTCCAGTTTTCACGCAAGTCCGTTTCAACTAGGTTGAGGTGTGTGCAAATTATTTTCACCATCGGATATGATTTGCATGGTCGATCATGCATTATACACCATTTTTTCCCTAGTGATATGCACATCCGCAAAAAAACATGCCCTTAGGTATGTTATCTGACCAAGTACTTATCGGATGGGTGTGCCTCTTTGAGAACATTTCAATACCACCTAGGTTGAGGTATAGGAGAAGTATTATTCCCATAGGATATGCTTTGCATGGTCGATCGAGCATTAAATACCATTTTTGCCTTAGTGTCATGCACATCCATAAAAAAACACGCTGCTAGGTGTGTTATCTGATCAAGCACTTATGCGATGGGAATGCCACTTTGCATGTAAGTCAATTCCACCTAGTTGAAGGTGTGTGCAAAGTATTGTGCCCATCGGATATGCTTTTCAATGTCGATCAAGCATAAAACACCATTTCTGCCTTAGTGTCATGCACAACCATGAAAAAACACGGTCCTAGGTGTGTTATTCAAACTAGTACTTATCGGATGGGGGCGCCACTTTGCAAACAAGTTTGTTTCAACTATGTTGTAGGGTGTGCAAAGTATTGTCACCATCGGATATGCTTTTCATGGTCGATCACGCATTATACACCATTTTTTCCCTAGTGATATGCACATCCGCAAAAAAACACGCCCTTAGGTGTGTTATCTGACCAAGTACTTATCGGATGGGTGTGCCTCTTTGAGAACATTTCAATACCACCGAGGTTGATGTGTACAAAAAGTGTTGTGCCCATTGGATATCCTTTGCATGGTCGATCGAGCATTAAATACTATTTTTGCTCTAGTGTCATGCACATCTACAAAAAAACACACTGCTAGGTATGTTAACATCCGATCAAGCACTTATGGGATGGGCGTGCCACTTTGCATATAAGTCAATTACACCTAGTTGAAGGCGTGTGCAAAGTATTGTGCCCATTGGATATGCTTTGCATTGTCGATCAAGCATAAAACACCGTTTTTGCCTTAGTGTCATGCACAACCATGAAAAAACACGGTTCTAGGTGTGTTATTCAAACAAGTACTTATCGGATGGGGGCTCCAGTTTGCACGCAAGTCCGTTTCAACTAGGTTGAGATGCATGCAAAGTATTGTCACCATCAAATATGAATTGCATGGTCGATCACGCATTATACACAATTTTTTCCCTAATGATATGCACATCCGCAAAAAAACACTCCATTAGGTGTGTTATTTGACCAAGTACTTATCGGATGGGTGTGCCTCATTGAGAACATTTCAATACCACCTAGGTTGAGGCGTACGAAAAGTGTTGTGCCCATCGGATATTCTTTGCATGGTCGATCGAGCATTAAATACTATTTTTGCTCTAGTGTCATGCATATCCGTAAAAAAACCCACTGCTAGGTATGTTATCCGATCAAGCACTTATGGGATGGGCGTTCCACCTAGTTGAAGGTGTGTACAAAGTATTGTGCCCATCGGATATGCTTTGCATTGTCGATCAAGCCTAAAACACCGTTTTTGCCTTAGTGTCATGCACAACCATGAAAAAACACGGTCCTAAGTGTGTTATTCAAATAAGTACTTATCGAATGGGGGCTCCACTTTGCACGCAAGTCCGTTTCAACTACATTGAGGTCTGTGCAAAGTATTGTCACCATCGGATATGATTTACATGGTCGATCATGCATTATACACCGTTTTTGGCCTTGGTGTCATGTACAACCGTCAAAAAACATGGCCGTCGGTGTGTTATTCAAATAAGTACTTATCAGATGGGGGCTCCACTTTGCACGCAAGTCCTTTTCAACTACGTTGAGGTGCGTGCAAAGTATTACCACCATCGGTTATGCTTTGCATGGTCGATCATGTATTATAAACCATTTTTTCGCTAGTGATATGGACATCCACAAAAAAACACGCCATTAGGTGTGTTATCTGACCAAGTACTTATTGGATGGGTGTGCCTCTTTCAGAACATTTCAATACCACCTAGGTTGAGGTGTACAAAAAGTGTTGTGCCCATCGGATATCCTTTGCATGGTCGATCGAGCATTAAATACTATTTTTGCTCTAGTGTCATGCACATCCATAAAAAAACACGCTGCTAGGTATGCTATCCAATCAAGCACTCATGGGATGGGCGTGCCACTTTGCATGTAAGTTGATTCCACCTAGTTGAAGGTGTGTGCAAAGTATTGTGCCCATCGGATATGCTTTGCATGGTTGCCAACCATAAGAGCAGCGATTGCTATGGCTGCATCAAAGGGATGGTCTTTACATCAGATGGATGTAAATAATGCCTTCTTGCATGGTGATTTGCAAGAAGAGGTCTTTATGGAGCAGCCAGCAGGTTATGTTCATGCTACTCATCCTGAGTTTGTTTGCAGGTTGAAGAAAGCCTTGTATGGCTTGAAGCAAGCACCTAGATGTTGGCTCTTTCCTACTGCTTTCGTAGGAAGAGCTGGGTATTCTATGTTGCAGGGTTCCGAGGCTTTTTGTCACCTACAGATATATTGGGATTGTCGTTGTAGTATATATGTAGCTCAGGACCTCGAGTCGTGTTCCGGTGAGAGACGTAGGCTTAAGTGTGGTAAGCAAACAAAGTGTAAGCATGTGTAAAAGGCATGTAAACCATTGTTGTAGGGGTATTGAAGGCTTTCGCCTTCATTGGGGGTTGTAGGGTTTAGGAGGAGTTTAAGGGTTCAGAAGGAGGATCCAGGGTTTAGAAAGAGTTCAAGGTTAGAAAGAGTTCCAGGGTTCAGAAGGAGGTTCCAAGGTTTAGAAGGAGTCCAGGGTTAGGAGGAGGATCCAAGGTTCAGAGTAGAGTACATGGTGGAGAACTCATCTCCCTCGAAGATCATTGAGTTTAAGGGTTTAGGAAAGCATAGGAGTGGGAGAGGAAGAAGGTGTAAGAGCATGGGTGAAGTAAGAGAGAGAGGAGGAAGGAGGAGGAGGGAAGAGGAGGAGGGAGAGGGAGGAGAGAGGAGGAGGAGGAGGAGGGAGGAGGAGGAGGAGGAGGAGGAGGGAGGAGGAGGAGGAGGAGGAGGAGGAGGAGGAGGGAGAAGGAGGGAGGAGGAGAGGGAGAGGGTGGGTTGTAGGGTTGGAGGAGAGGGGAGAAGGGTTGCAAGGTTAGGACATGCTTTTGGACGTGCAGTGCAAGGAAGCATGGACACTTGAGACAAATGCTTGGAATACCAATGTAGACTCAACACAATGCCCCAAGAGTGTGGGCTTCATTCCATTATGGGGTATTTATACAAGTTGGAGAGCTTCTCTCTCTGCATGTAACACAAAGTCATATCACAAAGTTGTAACACAAAGTTGTATCACAAAGTTGTAACACAAAGTTGTTACACATTCTCTCTCTTCATGTAGAAGTTGTAACACAAAGTTGTTACACAAAGTTGTAACACAAAGTTTAGGAAAGCATAGGAGTGGGAGAGGAAGAAGGTGTAAGAGCATGGGTGAAGTAAGAGAGAGAGGAGGAAGGAGGAGGAGGGAAGAGGAGGAGGGAGAGGGAGGAGAGAGGAGGAGGAGGAGGAGGGAGGAGGAGGAGGAGGAGGAGGAGGAGGGAGGAGGAGGAGGAGGAGGAGGGAGAAGGAGGGAGGAGGAGAGGGAGAGGGTGGGTTGCAGGGTTGGAGGAGAGGGGAGAAGGGTTGCAAGGTTAGGACATGCTTTTGGACGTGCAGTGCAAGGAAGCATGGACACTTGAGACAAATGCTTGGAATACCAATGTAGACTCAACACAATGCCCCAAGAGTGTGGGCTTCATTCCATTATGGGGTATTTATACAAGTTGGAGAGCTTCTCTCTCTGCATGTAACACAAAGTCGTATCACAAAGTTGTAACACAAAGTTGTATCACAAAGTTGTAACACAAAGTTGTTACACATTCTCTCTCTTCATGTAGAAGTTGTAACACAAAGTTGTTACACAAAGTTGTAACACAAAGTTGTATCACCTTCTCTTTCTTCATAAGTTCATGTTGGCACAGAGTCAACATACTCCCGGATCCATTTTATTACCCGTCCTCGGGTTATGGCTTATTTTGATTTCAGAGTTGGGATGCCATGTGCATAATTCAGTGGCTATTTAGCTTGTGGTATGCGAGTCGTTTGGGCTGTAATTCTTTTGCACCACACAATTTGTAGTCAATAGGCAAGAAACTTATCTCCTCTTAAGGAGGGGTAGATGACTATGAATGTCAGAGGGGATCTCGTTGCTGAGGTTGCGGACGCTGCCATCGAATCTTCTTGGGAAGAGGTTTGGCGGGGGTCTCGTTGTTGAGGCTGTCAGTTCTTGCTATCTTGCATACATGTTGGATGCGATTGCACCCGTAGCATTGAGCTTGTATATAATTAGTATGCAAGTTTGATATTTTTGCATATAGGAGACGGCTGTGATGTTTGGCGGGGGTCTCGTTGCGGAGGCTGCAGACTCTGTTGCCAATTCATCTTGAGTTTTGGCATAGCTTCGTGTACTGCGTGTGAATTCATTGCATGCTTTGAGAGTATGGAATGAAAGTGTGTGATACTATTTTTTATGCAACCTATTATGTGCCTATGCAAAATCATGTGAGTGCATGTGATGTGTCTAACTATATGCTTATTTGTGGGATTTGATAGGGAAACTAAGACTCAAACATGCCTAATGTGTAGTGCAAAAAACGTGCGTATGCAGTGAGTGTGCGTGTAACAATCTAGTGCAAACTATATGTGCAAAAACGTGCATGTGCGAGTGAGTGCTTCTGATACAATCTAATCCTAACTAAGGAAGACTTGGTTTCCCGAATTTTCGTTTTTGTCGGGGATGGCTCGCGTGTTGATGTAGTAGCGCTTCAGTCGGCTCCCGTTTATTGTTGTGTTGAATGGAACTCCATCTAGTGTTTCAAGTAGCACAGCTCCGATGGGATTCATCTTTCGTACTCGGTAGGGTCCTTGACCTAGATACTTCAGTTTTCCCTTGTGTACTTTGGCATTGTATAACAGGACTAAGTCGCCTTCCTTGATGTCTTTAGCTTTCAGATTCCTGTCAAACCATGCCTTTCTTCGACGTTTTTCTGTTGTCATGGCATGATAAGCGACTAGTCTTGTCTCTGTATGCTTTTCCAACTGACAGAGCCTTTCTTTCAAGGACTCATGATCACCCATGCGTTCCTGTATTGCGATGCGTAGACTTGGTATTACAAATTCGAGTGGGACCACGGCTTCAAGGCCGTACACCAATTGAAAAGGTGTGTTCCCTGTACTGACCTTGAATGTGGTTCTGTATGCCCATAAGGCTGCATTCAGTTTCTCTGCCCAATTAGAACGCTGTGGTTCTACTACCTTGGTGAGGATATTGCATATGATTTTGTTTGTGGATTCTGCTATCAAGTACCCAATGATATCTCCACACCATTCTGGAACAGCATCTATTTGAAATAGTGTGGCATCTGGTAAGTCATCTTCTATTCCAGTGGCTTCTTCTCCTGTCTAGTCTTGACTCTCGAGACATGTGATCGGCAATGTAGTGTTGGGCACCTTTGCGGACCACAATTTTGAAGTTGAATTCTTGCAGCAAGAGGAGCCATCTGGTTATTCTTCCTGTGGTACACGGACGGTTCACAAGATATAGCAATGCTTGATGGTCGGTGTAGAAGACAAAATCATTTGCGAGAAGATAGTGCCAAAATTTCTTTACACTTTACACCATTGCTAGGGCTTCTCTTTCTGTGGTTGTATAGTTGATCTCTGCATCATTGAGTTGTCGACTGGCGAAGTAGATGGGGTAGTCTTTCTTATGTTCACCCGGTTGACAAAGCACACTCCCAATTGCATACTTGGATCCATCAGTATGAACATGAAAATCAATATCCCAATTGGGAGATAGAAGGATGGGTGCTGTGATTAGGCACCACTTTAAAAGCTCAAAGGCTTGGTCGCACTCTTCGGTCCATAAGAACTCTACTAATAATTTGTAAAGTGGTCTAGCTATCATGGCATACCGCAATATAAATCTTCTATAATAGCCGGCATGTCCCATAAAGACCTGTACACCTTTGGAATTTGTAGGAGGAGGCAATTCCATGATGATTTTGATTTTGTCCATGTCAGTTGCAATTCCATGTTGAGAGACGATGTGTCCCAAAACAACTCCGTGGGTGACCATGAAGTGGCATTTTGTTGGATTTAGGGAGATGCCATACTCCCTGCATTTGATTAGTACTTCTTCCAGACATTTGAAGTGGTCCTGTTTGGTTGAATGGATGCACAAATCATCCAAGAACACCTGTAAAAACTTATTCAAAAATGACTTGAAAGCTGTGAACATGACTCGCTGGAATGTGGCTGGGGCATTACAAAGGCCGAATGGCATGACTCTATATGCAAAAATACCCCATTCTGTAGCAAATGCTGTTTTTGATTGGTCTTAAGGAGCAATTTGTACCTAGTTATAGCCACTGAAGCCATCCAAGAAGCTGTATATTTCGGATCCTGCCACCTTTTCCAACACTGTTTCTGTTAAGGCTAGGGGGTAGTGATCCCTAATTGTGGCGGCATTCACATTTTTCAAGTTTACGCATATTCGGAGCTTCTTGTTGCGTTTAGGCACAATGACAATGGGTGAAACCCAATCAGTGTGCTCTATCTCGTAGATGAATCCGGCATATAGGAGTTTTTCCAACTCGTCATAAACCATGGTGCCATATTTAGGATTTGTGCGATAAGGTCCACATACCTTAGGGCGAGCACCTTCCCTTATAGGGATCGTGTGAACTGCCACTTCTGGTGAAATTCCTTTCATCTCTTTGTATGACCATGCTAGGCAGTCACGGTATTCCATTAGGAGGTCTTTGAGTTTGATTTCATCTTCTTGACGGAGCTGTTTCCCAATGAACACCAACTTTTCTTCCTCCCCTTCAAGGGCGAGGTTTATTGTGCGTGTTTTTGCCGGTCCCTCATAGATTGGAGGTTCTCCAATGCTATCGATTTCTTGAACTTCAGATTCTCTGATGGGTCTTGGCATTGCTATTGGTGCACTGCCACTTGTATAATTCTTAAAGTATTCCGGCACTGCTCGAGGAATCGGCCTCTGATGGGGTTGAACTAGCCTGAGATGTGTCATGAGTACTGGGTGGCATAGTTGCATTTAGTAATTTGTTAGGCTCTTCTTTCCTTTCTTTTTCTGAAGTCTCTTGATCGAGCTTCATCCGCACATGTGGCTTATATTTCCGAAACTTCTTACGTTGGGAACTGTGGGGTAACTTTTCCACTGGTAAGGTGTTTCCAAGTAAGGGTTCATGTGCTGCACACACTCCTTCCAGTCCTTCAGGGGACCATTCAAGAGGTGGTGGTTTTGACTTTGAGGGGACTACCTTTGCAAGATACAATTCCACAATCCTTGTTTAGACTCGTTCGAATTCATTGAAGTGCTCGGCCTTGGCTTTTCTGCGATTTCCTCCGGCAGCTTTCTTGCGGGATCTTCTGCTGTTATTCAACTGTGGAGGTTCAACTTTTGGGAGCTCAACTGCCATTAGGGCATGCAGAATGGCTAGGTCATTATCAAAGATTTGATCTTCAATTTCAGCATTCGCAGCCTCTGTTTCAAGGTCCCAAGGAAAATCTGAGTCATCATTGGTATGGGTACCTTCTTCAGGTTCATTATTCCATTCGAGGTCTGCCATAAAGAATGGCATCTCTAGATCGATTTGTTCTTCATGTGTCGGTGGAGGATCGACCTGTAGTGCGTTAACATCTATCTGTGAGAAGATGGGGTCTAATGAATGGCAGTTGTCGATGGTTGCCAATGTTTGTATCCAGTTATTGACATTGCTTTGTGAGTCACCTGCTATGGCATGTTGTTGCAAGGGATCTGATTTTCTCGAGATTGTCGTGGAAGATGTGTCATCCAATGCTCTAGGAGCAATGGGTTTAATAACTCCTGTCCCCACATTCACCCTGACTGCAGTGTCTCGATTTTGGATTGTCAATCTATCCGTTCCCTAGTCATGGAGGACTAATGCTTCCCGTAACCAAGGACGTCCCAGTAAGATTTGATAGGATTTTTTGGGGAGATCCAAGATTGTGAATTGAAGGGAAAAGCAGACTCTTGCGATCTTTGTGGACACGCCATTCACTATTCCCAAGGGTTTAGCCCGTGAATCATCGGCAAGGCGTATATTGAAATTAGCCTTTTGCATTGGTGGGAGACCCCATTCTTCGTAAAGCTCCTTTGATAGGACATTGACACCTGCTCCACCATCCACTATGGCTTGGATTTCATTATATGCCTTGTGGATCAAAGGCACAGTGATGTTGCGTATGTCATCTTTCTCACCCATCCGCACAGGGATATCATCAATGTCGTTCATAGGTGGAGGGGGAGTTGCGAGTTCAATCCATCCTTTGAAACTCTCCCAAAGATTGGGACAATTTCGTAAGAGGATTCCGATGGGAATGGACACAGGGCAACTCAGGATGCTAGAGAGTGCAGCTCCTTCAAGTTGACGTGGCGGTACATTTTGTTGTGGAGTCTGTTGTTGGAACAAAGGCTCGAGTACAGTATCAATGCTTTGTGGGGCCAAGTCATGGAGTGGGTCTTGAGCTTGTTTCTGAGCCTCAAATTGAGCTTGTTCATTTTGGACCCATTGCTGAAGTGCCTGAAAACGAGCCTTCTCCACCTCTGCATTTGGGAATGGAGCTTCTTTTATTCGAGGCTCAGGAGTTGATGTGGATGAGCTCGGCTGCTCATTGCTTGGCGGAGGTGGAGGCACTTGTGCTTTCTTTTTCAGAAGTCGCTTCGGTTGGATTGGAATGATAGGGTCCTTCGTAGCCGCTTTCTGTTGGCGTGTAATTACATTGATAGGTTGTGACCTTAGACTTGCCGGACCCAGACTTTGATGGTCCACCCCAATGATGCCGATGGGAACGTCAGCCTTAACCTCTGTTTGTTCTGGGACCTTATTTTTCATGGGACAATCCATACAGGCATGTCCTATGCCACAATCTCTGCAGAGTGGTTGGAAAGTGGCTGGGCTACCGCGATGAGGGCACTCTGCGATTCTATGATTTTCTCCACAACCGTAACACTTGATTGGTGCACGAAATGTGTTGGGTCGCTTTTGATTTGCATAGACTAGTATTAGACCCTCTGCACCTTCTACATAGTACACTGGGTACTCTGCTTCATACTCAAATAGTGAGTCTACTTCTTCGGCTTGTAATTGATGTATGGGAACTGCCTGAGGAGCTAGATTTGGTGCTCTTGGATACGGTCGTGGATTCGGATTCCTGAGTAGTTGTGGGACTTGTGTCCAAACGGGAACAGGATTTAGTCTCGGAGCTGGGGGCACTTGTGCAAGTGCTGGTTGCCTGTATACTGGCATGGGTGCTGCTTGGTATTGTGGTGGTCGAGGTGGATTGTTGCGCATGTTGAAGATGCAACTGGTCTCATCATGGCCGCTGACGACACAGATATGGCACCACAACCGTGGCGGTGGATTTGCTTGTGCATTGATTCTTGCTCTTAGGACTGGGCATTCATTTGCTGTATGATTTGCTAAGCAGTGTGGGCACCAGACATTTTCTCGCCGTGGATATGTTTGAGTTGGCGGCTGAGACAAGTGAAGTTTTTGATCCATGGCCTGCATCATATCTTCTTTCAGCTTCAAGGTCATGGCCTCGAGGCGATCTTCATTGGATGTTTCGGCAGTGTCCTTTGATTTACCTTTTTTCGAGCGCTTATCTCGTGTATTTGATCTGGCATCATCACTGCTAGTGTCTGAATCTGTCATGCCATCTTCGATGTCAATGGCTGCCGCATGAGCAGCACTGAATGTTTCATAGCTACTTATCTTTTTCATATCCTTGCAGATTTTCTTTCTTAGACCTGCTATGAACCATGCCGTGAGGTACTTTGCATCTGGGCATGGGTCACATTTGGCGATCAATCTCTTCATCTTTCCCAGGTATGTGCGTACATCTTCCCTCTGGCCTTGTTCGATCTTGCTGAGTTGGAGAGCGGGATCATCTTGTAGCCTCTCCGTTTGAAAGCGACGTTTGAATTCGGTTTGAAGTAGGTCCCATGTGGCACGTTCTTCCACAAGAAGGTCGAGGTACCATTCTGACGCCTCATTAGTTAAGGCCATTGGAAACAAAGCCACCTTAGTTTCATGGGATTGATCACCACCTGCTCGACATGCGGCATCAAAATGTTGGAGGAAGCGAGCAGGGTCTCCCCTACCATTATATTTGGGAAGTTCCAGTTTTCCCAAGGGGCGTCGGCCGTGATTGTTGTGATTTCGTCGATTGAAGAAGTTGTCAGCCTCGGCATCGAGCTCGATGTCCCCATCATGCTCAGGACGACGTCCAGCCATGTTGGGACGTGGAGGAGTTAAAGGAAGTTGTTGAACCTCAGGGGGGGATTCGGGGTAGAGGATTGGCGGGGGCGGTTGTTGCAGTGGAGTTAGTTGCGGATTGGGCGAGCGTTGGAGTCGAAGTCGTTGGCCGGAACGTAACTGCATGCAGATGGTGCGTGATTTGCCAAGGGTATCGCTACCCCAAGTGTGGGTGTGGAGGTGGGGCTGTTAGGAGAGTTAGAGTGGTGTTAGTTTGTGTAGGGACCGTCGTGTTAATAATGTGCCTAAGATTGTCCTACGTTTGTAGGGAAATGTGCCGGTGCAAACGGATCGTTAATCGGAGGTCGCGGCGTGAAAATACGAGTGAATTAATGCAAAATGAGGCCCACACGGGGGCGCGAATGAACGTGTGCTAGGGATGCCGAAATGGTGTGCAATGGGCTGGAAAAATACTCCGTAACGTGGTGTTTCCGTGTGTGAAGTCTGGGTTCAAACGGGGTTCAATTTGGGTCCCAAACAGATGAGTTTCGAGGGGTTAAAGGAGGGCTAAATTTGGCGTTTTGGGCGGTCCTAATGGTGGTGTGAATGGTCTTTAAGTCCAACCGAGGGGTTGAAACCAAGTGACTCTAGTTAGACTAACTAACCGAGATCCTCCCAGTTATTGTAACTGGGAGGTTTAACTAAGTGTAGTTAGTTAGTAATTGTAGGTTAATACAAACCGAACCTAGGTATTCTAACCTAACTAATTTAGACTAACTAGCCTAGGGTTAGCCGACTAACCTAACCTAACCTAGGTTAACCAACTAACCTAACCGTAGTTAGTAATTAACCAGTGTTAGATTTAGGTTAGGTTTTTTTTTTTTTTTTTTTTTTTGAGTGGGGGGGCTGCCCGACGGCGCCGCCCGGGGGGGGGGGTTGGCGCGGGGGGAAAGGGGGGGGTTGCGCGGGGGGTGAGGGGGGGTTGCGCGGGGGGGAAGGGGGGGGTTGCGCGGGGGGAAAGGGGTGGCGAGGGGGTAAGGGGTTGGGGCTGGCCAGGCAGTGCGCGGGGGGACAAGGGGTGGTGAGAGGGGGTAAGGAGCTGTTGCGAGGGGGTTGCGCGGGGCGGGGCGGGGGTGGCGTGGGCGGGGGGCGCGGGTGGGGTGGACGGGGGCGGCGCGGGGTGCGCCGCTACGGGTAAGCGGTGGCGTGGGGCGCCGCCGCAGGCGAGGGCGGCACGGGGTCACCGCCGTGGGGCGGCGGTGGGCTGCGGCGATGGTGGCGCGGTGCGCGCCGCCGCGGGGCGGCGCTGGGCTGCGGCGGGGGTGGCGCGGTGCGCGCCGAGAGGGGCGGGGAGCGGCGGGCGGGGGCGGGGAGCGGCGAGCGGCGGGCGGGGCGGGGCGGGGCGAGGCGGGGTGCGGGTGGTGGGGGTTGCGGGGTCTGTGGGCGGGCGGCGCTGCGTGCGCCGCCGGGGGGGGTGGGGGGTCGCAGGGGGGTTGACAGAGAGGGGAGAGGGGGGTAAGCGGGAGAGAGAGGAGAGGGGGGCGGGTGGGTTAAGGAGGAGAGAGGGGGATGGGGGGCGAGGGGGGTAAGGAGGAGAGAGGGGGATGGGGGGCCGAGGGGGTAAGGAGGAGAGAGGGGGATGGGGGGCGAGGGGGGTAAGGAGGAGAGAGGGGGATGGGGGACGAGGGGGTAAGGGGGAGAGAGAGAGAAGGGGTGGGGGAGGGAATGAGGGGGAGAAAGGAGAGAGTGAGAGAGAGAGGGGGTGGGGGAGGGAATGAGGGGGAGAAAGGAGAGAGTGAGAGAGAGAGGGGGTGGGGGAGGGAATGAGGGGGAGAGAGGAGAGAGTGAGAGAGAGAGGGGGTGGGAGAGAGAAAGGTGAGAGAGGGGGATGGGGGAGGGGGAGGGGGAGATGAAGGGGGAGGGGGGAGGTGGTGGTGGAGGGGGGGGAAAGAGGGGGAGGAGGGAGGAGGTGGAGGGGGAGGGGGAGAGGGGGAGGGGTGGAAGATGGTGGTGGAGGGGGAGAGGGGGAGGGGGGAGGAGGTGGAGGGGGAGGGGGAGAGGGGGAGGGGGGAGGAGGGAGAGGGGGAGGGGGAGGGGGGGAAGATGGTGGTGGAGGGGGAGAGGGGGAGGGGGGAGGTGGTGATGGAGGGGGAAGGTGGTGGTGGAGATGAAGGGGGAGGGGGGAGATGGTGGTGGAGATGGAGGGGGAGGGGGAAATGGTGGTGGAGATGGAGGGGGAGGGGGGAGGGGGAGGTGGAGGGGGGAGGTGGTGGTGGAGATGAAGGGGGAGGGGGGAGGGGGAGGTGGAGATGGAGGGGAAGGGGGAAGAAAGAGGGAAAAAAACTTGAAAGACTGAAATCGAAAAGCAGGGAGAGGTGATCACCTGATCGCTCTCCAAGTCTTTCTCGATGTAACGGGATTGTCGCGGAACAATGGACGGTGGGTGGAAGGCTAGGTCATCGCTGCGAGAAGGGCTCGATGTCACTTACATGGCGAGGATAGGAGTAAGGGGGCGGTCGATGGAGAGGGAGGAGTGTCTTGCGTGGGGCTCGGAAGGAGGAAGAGAATGGAGGCAGAAAGTGAAAGATGAAGAATGAGGGGGGGTGGAGTAGGTTTTTATAGGTTTGGATTTTAGGTTTAGGGTTTAGGTTTAGGGTTTAACCCTAAACACTTCCCGAGCCATAACTCTTTATGGAGAGCTCGGTTTGCCTTTCTGTAAAAAGGTAAAATGATCGTAATTGAAAGCTCTACGCAACCGTGTCCACTACCTAGCCTAATTGTACATCATGTGGCTTTTACACCTACCTACGCATGTTTACTCGCTACTTGAGACGCTAGTCTCCCCGGCAACGGCGCCAAATGTTGGCTCTTTCCTACTGCTTTCATAGGAAGAGCTGGGTATTCTATGTTGCAGGGTTCCGAGGCTTTTTGTCACCTATAGATATATTGGGATTGTCGTTGTAGTATATATGTAGCTTAGGACCTCGAGTCGTGTTCCGGTGAGAGACGTAGGCTTAAGTGTGGTAAGCAAACAAAGTGTAAGCATGTGTAAAAGGCATGTAAACCATTGTTGTAGGGGTATTGAAGGCTTTCGCCTTCATTGGGGGTTGTAGGGTTTAGGAGGAGTTTAAGGGTTCATAAGGAGGATCCAGGGTTTAGAAAGAGTTCAGGGTTAGAAAGAGTTCCAGGGTTCAGAAGGAGGTTCCAAGGTTTAGAAGGAGTCCAGGGTTAGGAGGAGGATCCAAGGTTCAGAGTAGAGTACATGGTGGAGAACTCGTCTCCCTCGAAGATCATTGAGTTTAAGGGTTTAGGAAAGCATAGGAGTGGGAGAGGAAGAAGGTGTAAGAGCATGGGTGAAGTAAGAGAGAGAGGAGGAAGGAGGAGGAGGGAAGAGGAGGAGGGAGAGGGAGGAGAGAGGAGGAGGAGGAGGAGGGAGGTGGAGGAGGAGGAGGAGGAGGGAGGAGGAGGAGGAGGAGGAGGAGGGAGAAGGAGGGAGGAGGAGAGGGAGAGGGTGGGTTGCAGGGTTGGAGGAGAGGGGAGAAGGGTTGCAAGGTTAGGACATGCTTTTGGACGTGCAGTGCAAGGAAGCATGGACACTTGAGACAAATGCTTGGAATACCAATGTAGACTCAACACAATGTCCCAAGAGTGTGGGCTTCATTCCATTATGGGGTATTTATACAAGTTGGAGAGCTTCTCTCTCTGCATGTAACACAAAGTCGTATCACAAAGTTGTAACACAAAGTTGTATAACAAAGTTGTAACACAAAGTTGTTACACATTCTCTCTCTTCATGTAGAAGTTGTAACACAAAGTTGTTACACAAAGTTGTTACACAAAGTTGTAACACAAAGTTGTATCACCTTCTCTTTCTACATAAGTTCATGTTGGCACAGAGTCAACACTAGAGCATGGTCTGATAAGATAGGATAGTATCTTGTCACTATTGGCTTTCAGATTTCCAAGGCAGATTTCTCACTCTATGTGAGAAAAACAGAGAAAGGGATTATGCTGTTGGTCATTTATGTTGATGATTTGATCATCACAGGTGATAGTGATGAAGATATCCTTCATGTGAAAATGCTATTGAGGCAGAAGTTTGAGATGAAGGATTTGGGAGAGCTGCGTTATTTCTTGGGCATTGAGGTGATTAGATCACCAAGTGGGATACAGCTCTTGCAGAGGCAGTATGGATTGGACATGCTGTCCAAATATGGGATGACAGGCTGTAAGCCTATTTCAGTTCCTTTGGAGCAGAATGTGAAGCTGAGCACAGATGCAGGTGAGCTTTTGGAAGACCCTACTATGTACAGACGTATAGTAGGAAGTTTGATTTACATAACTATTACCAGGCCAGATTTGAGCTATGCTGTTGGGTTGGTAAGTCAGTTTATGCAGGCTCCAAGGAAACCACATTTGGATGCGGCTAGACGCATATTCAGGTATGTGAAGTCCACATTGCAGTATGGACTATTTTATGAGGCTGGGGTTCAGATACAGTTGCATGGATACACTGATGCTGATTGGGCTGGTAGTATTTCTAATAGACGATCTACCAGTGGATATGTGTTCTCTTTTGGGAGTGCTGCAGTCACTTGGAGCAGTAAGAAACAGCCTACAGTTGCCTTGTCGAGCACAGAGGCTGAGTACAGGGGTGCAGCAATGGCTGCATGTGAGGTACCTTGGTTGCATAAGCTACTCTATGATATGCATCAGTCTACAGATGGGCCAGTTGTCATTTATTGTGACAACATGAGCAGCATACACTTGGCAAAGAACCCAGTCTTTCATGCTAGAACAAAGCACATTGAGGTGCATTATCACTGTGTGCGGGAGAAGGTTTTACTAGGTCTTATTGATCTAGTTTATGTCAGCACAGAGGATCAGGTAGCTGACATATTCACGAAAGCATTGGGCGCAGAGAAGCTGCGCAAGTTCAGAGACCTGCTTGGTGTGCAGGATTTGGAATTGAGCTCGAGGGGGAGTGTTGAGATATCGAGCTCCACTCGCGATATGCCAGGGTGACCGTTGTGTATTTATGTCACCGACTTGTTAGCTGGAGATGCGGTTGGTACACCGCCCACGAATAATAGCTGGCTGACAGCTATCCTTATCTACACTAGTTCGTGGCTCAGTTAGTATGCCACCTTAGCTAGTTGAGTTTGGTTTTGAGACCCACATATAGGGTTCTTCTATTTCTTTGTACTAGAGTTCTTTTGGCTTTCACAACTAAGAAGAGGAAAACTGTTTTCAGCCTCCACCTTTGTGTGTATTCCCCCATTGTGATTGTGAGAAAGCCTCAAGTGAGACTCCTTCCCTCTCTCCCACTATCTTCACAGAGCATGCCACTTTGCATGTAAGTCAATAATACCTAGGTTGAGATGTGTGCAAAGTAGTGTGATGATCACATACGCGTTGCATTGTCGATTAAGCATAAATCAGCGTTTTTGCCTTAGTGTCATGGACAACAACCAATAAAAAACATGGTCCTAGGTGTGATATTCTAAAAAGTACTTATTGAATACCATACCACCGCTTTGGAGGCACGTGCAAAGTATTGTGCCCATCGGATATGCTTTACATGGTGGATTGAGTATTAAATACCATTTTTGGCCTTAGTGTCATGTACAACGGTCAAAAAACACGATCGTAGGTGTATTTTTCAAACAAGTACTTATCGGATGGGGATGCCACATTGCACACAAGTCAATAATGCCTAGGTTGAGGAACGTGTAAAGTCTTGTGTTCATTGGATATGCTTTTCATAGTCCATCTCACATGATACACCATTTTGTTCCTAGTGTTATGCACAATCGTCATAAAATACATTTGGAGGTGTGTTATCCGAACAAGTACTTACGAGATGGCTGCACCACTTTGTATGCAAGTCAATAAGACCTAGGTTGAGGCATGTACAAAGTTTTGTGCCCATCGGAGAAATGTAGATGTGATAATATTAGAAAATTCTCGGTATGTGTATATGTGTGTGTGTGTGGCAAACAATTTTGATACAAAGTAAACACCTAGTGCACGAATTATGCACTTCATACCTTGAGTAAATAAGCTTGTTGATGAGGATAAATATGCCCTTGAATAAAAGCACAGTTGTTGTATGACCACAATAGGATCGCTTTGACACCTGTGATTTTGCCCACATGTAAGTTTGCAAATAGTATAAAAAATCATATAATAATATATTAATAGTTTGCAAATGTGTATAGCAAGTGAGTAATGGGAAGTGGAAGTGGGAGTGAGGAGGGAGGAGTGGAATGGGAGAGGGAAGTAATAAGGGTGTATGATAATAAGTATAAAAAATAGTATAATAATATATTAATAGTTTTCAAATGGCAAGTGAGTAATGGGAAGTGGAAGTGAGAGTGGGGAGGGAAGAATGGAATGGGAGAGGGGAAGGTAATAGGGGAGTAGGATAATAAGGGAGTGAAATGAGTGAGGGAGTTAATAGGGGATGAAAAAGAGGAGGGTGAGATGGGGAAATATGGGATTTTGGGAAATGGGAGGAGTATGGGACATGGTGGAAATAAGATGGGAGTGGTGGCAATGGGGAGGAAGAAGAAATGGATGGATGGGGGGAGGGCTAATGGAAGATTGGGATGAGGGATGGGGGTCCAATGGGAGAGGGGGAGTAATGGGAGCAAATGGGAGAGGGGATAAATGAAAAGCCAATAGGAGAGAGGGGAGGAATGGAAAGCCAATAGGAGAGGAGGAAAACCTAATTTTTCTTATATATAGTCTTCCTTCTTCATTCATTCTCCCCTCATTTCATTCATTGAAGCAAGAAAGCAAGGACGATCAAGAGAGCAAGGAAGGAAGAGCAAGAAAGCAAGGAAGAGCAAACTTACAAACTTTTTCCAGGTACTTGTAAATTTTTTTGATTAATTCTTTTTCTAGATTTTTTTTTAAAATTTGAAGAGAGAGGAACTAGAGAGAGAAAGGTTCAGGGGAGGAGAAGAAGAGGATGGAGGGGCTGGGAAGGGAGGAGGAAGGGAGGGAGAGGGTGGGGCTGAGTAGAGGGAGGAAAGGAGGAGGGAGGGGGAGGGGGAAGGGGGGGACTGGGTCTCCCATGGAGGGGGGAAGGGGGGAGGAGGAAGGGGGGAGGGGAGGGGGGGCTGGCGGCAGGGGGGGGGGAAGGGGGGGGAGAGGGAAGGGGGTGGGAGGGGCTGGCGACCGCAGCCACTAGCCCGAGGGACGGGGGGGAGGAGGGGTGGGGAAAAGGGGGGGGGGGCTCAGGGAAGGGCTGAGAGGGGGACCGCTAGCTCGGGGGCGGGGAGGGGGGTGGGTGGGGGGGAAGGGGGTGGGAGGGGTGAAGGGGGTGGAGGGCTGAGAGGGGGGGCGGCTAGCGGCCACGGTCGCCAGCTCGGGGGCAGAGAGGGGGGTGGGTGGGGGGGAAGGGGGTGGGAGGGGTGAAGGGGGTGGGAGGGGCTGAGAGGGGGGGGGCTGGCGGCCACGGCTGCCAGCAGCTCAGGGGCGGGGAGGGGGGTGGGTGGGGGGAAGGGGGTGGGAGGGGTGAAGGGGGTGGGAGGGGTTGAGAGGGGGGGAGGGTGGCGGCCGCGGCCGCTAGCCCGGGGGAAGGGGCGGTGGGGAAGAGGGGGGGAGGGTTGAGAGGGGGGGGCTGGGGGGTCACGAAGGGGGGGTGGGGAAGAGGGGGGGGGAGGGCTGAGAGGGGGGGGCTGGCGGCCGCAGCTGCCAGCCCGGGGGAAGGGGGGAGGGGGGGGAGAGGGGGTGGCAGGGGTGAAGGGGGGGAGGGGGGGGGCTGGGGGCCGCGAAGGGGGGTGGGGAAGAGGGGTGTGAGGGGAGGGCTGGCGGCCACAGCCGCCAGCCCGGGGGCCACGAAGGGGGGTGGGGAAGAGGGGGGGGGAGGGCTGAGAGGGGGGGGGCTACGGCCGCGAAGGGGGGTGGGGAAGAGGGGTGTGAGAGGGGGGGCTGGCGACCGCGGCCGCCAACCCATGGGCTACGAAGAGAGGGTGGGGAAGAGGGGGGGGGAGGGCTGAGAGGGGGGGGAGAGGGGGTGGCAAGGGTGAAGGGGGGAGGGGGGTGCGAGGGGGGGGTGCGAGAGGGGGGGGCTGGGGGCCGCGAAGGGGGGGTGGGGAAGAGCAGTGCAAGAGGGGGGGCTGGCAGCCGCGGCCGCCGGCCCGAGGGCCGCGAAGGGGGGTGGGAAGAGGGGTGCGAGAGGGGGGGCTAGCGGCCGCGGCTTCCAGCCCAGGGGCCACGAAGGGGGGTGGGAAAGAGGGGGCGGAGGGCTAAAAGGGGGGGGCTGCGGCCACGAAGGGGGGGTGGGGAAGAGGGGTGTGAGAGGGGGGGCTAGTGGCCGCGGCCGCCAGCTCAGGGGCCGCGGTCGCCAGCCCGAGGGCCGCGAAGGGAGGGTGGGGAAGAGGGGCGGGAGGGCTGAGAGGGGGGGCTGGCGGCCGCGGCATGTGCATTGAAAACCACGTGCCTCTTTCTCATGTTTAAAAATTGCATGCTCCATCTCATATTCTTTCCTACCTCATAGTAGGGATCACATAAGGATGTTATGTTATCAACCATACCATCATCAGTGACTTTTAGAATCCTCATCTGTGCAAATGACCATTGCTCCACTTGTTCAAATCCCAATACTTCACCTTCTGCTACAGTCTTATTTGCAAATGATCTCATTTGTAAAATGTTCCCTATAGTAAAATCCAAGGTGGTGCACTTTGTATTCTTGATAATGTCTGTTGCATAAGTCTCATCTTTGTCCCATGCTATAAATGATTTGTTGGATGTATTGTAGGGCATAACATCTCCAAGAGTTTCCATATCTCCACATTTATACTTTAGCTCAACATGTGCACTAAGAATCTTTGATATAGTAACTGCCACCTTCTCTTAGCCAAGTCTTCGAAAGTGGCAAACTGAATTGGGATCACTATCATGGATTGTAGCAAATGCAACTACTTCTCTTTTGCTACATAAAATCACATCCATCCCTGGAACAAAATCTATAGCCATCTCCTTTGTGAGAGTCCTTCGCAAGCAAGCTGTAGTAGCAACAATTACATAAATATTAGTCTTTTTTTAATAATCTACTCATTTATTATAATTTTTAATTAGTACTTAATTTATTGGTGGGAGAAGTTATCCGATCAAGTACTTATCAGATGGACATGCCAAGTTATCCTTTGCATGGTCGATCGAGCATTAAATACTATTTTTGCTCTAGTGTCATGCACATCCGTAAAAAAACATGAGCCTACTAGGTATGTTATCCAATCAAGCAATAATGGGATGCGTGTGCCACTTTGCATGTAAGTCAATTCCACCTAGTTGAGGGTGTGTGCAAAGTATTGTGCCCATCGGGATATGCTTTGCATTGTCGATCAAGCATAAAACACCGTTTTTGCCTTAGCGTCATGCACAACCATGAAAAACACGGTCCTAAGTGTGTTAATCAAACAAGTACTTATTGGATGGGGGCTCCACTAGGTTGAGATGCGTGCAAAGTATTGTCACCTTCGGATATGCTTTGCATGGTCAATCACGCATTATACACCATTTTTTCCCTAGTGATATGCACATCTGAAAAAAAACATGCCCTTAGGTGTGTTATCTGACCAAGTACTTATCAGATGGGTGTGCCTCTTTGAGAACATTTCAATACCACCTAGGTTGAGGTGTACGAAAATTGTTGTGCCCATCGGATATGCTTTGCATGGTCGATCGAGCATTAAACACTACTTTTGCTCGTGTCATGCACATCCGTAAAAAAAACACGCTGCTAGGTGTGTTATCCAATCAAGTACTTATGCGATGGGAATGCCACTTTGCATGTAAGTCAATTCCACCTGGTTGAAGTTGTGTGCAAAGTATTGTGCCCATCGGATATGCTTTGCATTGTCGATCAAGCATAAAATACCCTTTTTGCCTTAGTGTCATGCACAACCATATAAAAACACGGTCCTAAGTGTGTTAATCAAACAAGTACTTATCGGATGGGGGCTCCAGTTTACACGCAAGTTTGTTTTAACTAGGTTGAGATGCGTGCAAAGTATTGTCACCATTGGATATGCTATGCATGGTCGATTACGCATTATACAACGTTTTTCCCGTAGTGATATGCACATCCGCAAAAAAACATGCCCTTAGGTATGTTATCCGACCAAGTACTTATCGGATGGGTGTGCCTCTTTGAGAACATTTCAATACCACCTAGATTAGGGTGTAGGAAAAGTATTGTGGGCATCGGATATGCTTTGCATGGTCGATTAGGTGTGTTATCCGATCAAGTACTTATGCGATGGGAATGCCACTCTACATGTAAGTCAATTCCAGCTAGTTGAAGGTGTGTGCAAAGTATTGTGCCCATCCGATATGCTTTGCATTGTCGATCAAGCCTAAAACACCGTTTTTGCCTTTGTGTCATGCACAACCATATAAAAACACGGCCATAGGTGTGCTATTCAAATAAGTACTTATCGGATGGGGGCTCCACTTTGCATGCAAGTCCATTTCAACTATGTTGAGGTGCGTGCAAAGTATTGTCACCATCGGATATGCTTTGCATGGTCGATCATGCATTATACACCATTTTTTCCCTAGTGATATGGACATCCACAAAAAAACATGCCATTAGGTGTGTTATCTGATCAAGTACTTATCGGATGGGTGTGCCTCATTGAGAACGCTGCTAGGTGTGTTATCCGATCAAGCACTTATGCGATGGGAATGCCACTTTGCATGTAAGTCAATTCCACCTATTTGAAGGTGTGTGCATAGTATCGTCCCATCGGCTATGCTTTGCATTGTCGGTCAAGCATAAAATACCGTAACACCATTTTTGCCTTAGTGTCATGCACAACCATGAAAAAACACGGTCCTAGGTGTGTTATTCAAACTAGTACTTATCGGATGGGGGCTCCACTTTGCACGCAAGTCCGTTTCAACTAGTTTGCAGGGGGTGCAAAGTATTGTCACCATCGGATATGCTTTGCATGGTCGATCATGCATTATACACCATTTTTTCCCTAGTGATATGCACATCCGCAAAAAAACACGCCCTTAGGTGTGTTATCTGACCAAGTACTTATCGGATGGGTGTGCCTCTTTGAGAACATTTCAATACCACCTAGGTTTAGGTGTACGAAAAGTGTTGTGCCCATCGGATATCCTTTGCATGGTCGATCGAGCATTAAATACTATTTTTGCTCTAGTGTCATGCACATTTGTAAAAAAACACGCTGCTAGGTATGTTATCCGATCAAGCACTTATGGATGGGCGTGCCACTTTGCATGTTAGTCGATTCTACCTAGTTGAAGCTGTGTGCAAAGTATTGTGCCCATCGGATGTGCTTTGCATTGTCGATCAAGCATAAAACACTGTTTTTGCCTTAGTGTCATGCACAACCATGAAAAAACACAGTCCTAGGTGTGTTATTCAAACAAGTACTTATCGAATGGGGGCTCCAGTTTACACGCAAGTCCGTTTCAACTTGGTTGAGATGCATGCAAATATTGTCACCATCGGATATGATTTGCATGGTCGATCACGCATTATACACCATTTTTTCCCTAATGATGAGCACATCCGCAAAAAAACACGCCATTAGGTCTGTTATCTGACCAAGTACTTATCGGGGGGGTGCTGGGGGCCGCGAAGGGGGGGTGGGAAAGAGGGGTGCGGTCGCCAGCCCGAGGGCCACGAAGGCGGGTGGGGAAGATTGGTGCGAGAGGGGGGGCTGGCGGCCACGGCTGCCAGCCTGGGGGCCGCGAAGGGGGGTGGGGAAGAGGGGGGGGGGCCTACGGCCGCGAAAGGGGGGTGGTGAAGAGGGGTGCGAGAGGGGGGGCTGGCGGCCGTGGCCGCCAGCCCGAGGGCCGCGAAGGGAGGGTGGGGAAGAGGGGGGGGAGGGCTGAGAGGGGGGGGGCCGCCAGCCCGAGGGAAGGGGGGAGGGGGGGGGAGAGGGGGCAGGGAAGGGGGGTGGCGGGGGTGAAGGGGGAGAGGGGGGGGCCACGAAGGGGGGGTGGGGAAGAGGGGTGCGAGAGGGGGGGCTGGCGGCCGCGAAGGGGGGGTGGGGAAGAGGGGGGGGGGGAGGGCTGAAAGGGGGTAGGGGGGAAAAGGGGGTAGGGGAGGAAGGGGGTAGGGGGGGGGCTGGCGGCCGCAGCCGCCAGCCCTGGCGAAGGGGGGAAGGGGGTGTGGAGGGGTAAGGGGTTGGGACGGGGCCGGGGGAAAGGGGGTGGGACAGGGACAGGGGGAAAGGGGAAAGGGGGGGGCAGAGCTCGGGGGGGTCACTCATCATATGTAACCCTATCACGTGAGTTCAACAAAAGGATATTTTTTATTTCTAAAATTTACAGAAATAAATATACATAAGGGACTATTTAAAATAGTTTTGGAAAAAATTTACAGATTTGTATAGAAAAGGGGTATATTTTATTAATGAAAAATTTACACAGATAAGGGATTAGAGAAATGTGCCTTGAACGCACGTGGTATAGAGGGTTTATACACAGTGACCCCCCCGAGGGGCAGAGGGGGAAGGGGAGGGGGTGAGCGGGAGGGGAGGGGTCGACGAGGGGAGGGGTTTTGGCGGCGGAGGGAGGGGAGGGGAGGGGAGGGGAGGGGAGGAGGGGAGGGCGGGGGGTTGAGGGAGGGAGGAGTTTTGGCGGCGGAGGGAGGGGAGGGAAGGGGAAGGGAGGGGAGGGAAAGAGGGGAGGGCAAGGCAGGGGAGGGGAAGGGGGGAGGGAAGAGGAAGGAGAGAGAGGAGAGAGAGAGGGAGAGGAGAGGAGGGAGCAGAAGGAGAGAGAGGGGAGAGGAGGATTTGACTTACTATCACGAGCAAGAGCGACAAATAAGATTTGACTTACGAGAAGAATGAAAAGGACTTACGAGAAGAAAGTATCGAGAAGAATGTTGAAGAAAGTATCAAGAAGAATGTTGAACACAAATTTGAATTCAAAAGGAATGTACAAGAAGAAAGTATGAGAAGAATGTTGAACACAGATTTGAATTCAAATTTATAATGAATTCAAATTTCCCTCTTTTTTGAAAATTCAAATTTATGCGTAGGAGGAGTGGGCTAGTTTTTCTTATATATACTTTTCTTTCCATTCATTCATTTTAACTCTCTCCTCATTTCATTGAAGCAACCAAGAGCGAAAGAGAAAGGATAAGCGGAGCCTTACTTTTTTCACTTTTTCTAGATAAGCGGAGCCTTACTTTTTTTACTTTTTCCAGGTACTTGCATTCTTTTTCATTCGTCTTGTAATTCTTTTTCTTTACTTACAATTCTTTTTCAATTAGTTTCTTGTTAAAGTTTTTGAGTTCTATTTCTTAAAATTCGTCTTGTAATTCTTGTTCTTTACTTATAATTCTTTTTCAATTAGTTTATTGTTAAAGTTTTTGAGGAGGGGGGTCTTTTAGAAGGCATTACAATTCTTTTTAAATTAGTTTCTTATTTGAGTTTTTGAGTTCTATTTTAATTAGTTTTTTATTTATATTTGAGTTTGTAAATTTGAGAAATGAGAGAATAGGGAGGGAGAGAAAGAGAGAGGAGAGAGGAGAGAGGGAAAGAGAGAAATTAAGAGAGAGAATAGGGGCTCCTTAAATGAGAGAGGCGAGGGAGAGAGGGAGAGAGAGAGAGAGATTCACAGAGAGAAGAGGGGCTCCTTAAATGAGAGAGAAGAGTAGGGAGGGAAAGAAAGAGAGAGGAGAGAGGGGGAGAGAGATTAAGAGAGAGAAGAGGGTCTCTTGGGGGCCGTGGCTGCTTGAGGGAGGGAGAGAGTAGGGAGAGAGAGAGAAAGAGAGAGAGAGGCAGAGAGAGAAAGAGAGAGAGAGAGGGAAAGAGAGAGAGGGAGAGAGAGAGAAAGAGAGAGAGGGAGAGAGAGGGATTAAATTAGTTTCTTATTTGAGTTTTTAAGTTCTATTTTAATTAGTTTTTTATTTATATTTGAGTTTGTAAATTTGAGAAATGAGAGAATAGGGAGGGAGAGAAAGAGAGAGGCGAGAGAAGAGAGGGAAAGAGAGAAATTAAGAGAGAGAAGAGGGGCTCTTGGCGGCTATGGCCACCAAGAGAGAGGGAGAGAGGGAGAGAGAGAGAGAGATTCACAGAGAGAAGAGGGGCTCCTTAAATGAGAGAGAAGAGTAGGGAGGGAAAGAAAGAGAGAGGAGAGAGGGGGAGAGAGATTAAGAGAGAGAAGAGGGTCTCCTGGGGGCTGTGGCTGCTTGAGGAAGGGAGAGAGTAGGGAGAGAGAGGGAGAGAGAGAGAAAGAGAGAGAGGGAAAGAGAGAAAGAGAAAGAGAGGGAAAGAGAGAGAGGGAGAGAAAGAGAAAGAGAGAGAGCGAGAGAGAGGGAGAGAGAGAGATGTTTATCAGAATGAAACATGGCGAGAGGAGAGAGGGAAAGAGAGAAGAGAGAGAAGAGAAGAGGGAGACTTAGGGAGAGAGAAAGAGAGAGAGGGAGAGAGAGAGAGAGAGAGAGAGAGAGAGAGAGAGAGAGAGAGAGAGAGAGAGAGGGAGAGAGAGGAAGGAATGAAACTTCTGTGCTAGAGGGAGGGAGAGGGAGAGAGAGAATAAGTGGGATGAGGATAGAGAGGAAAACACATAAGAGTTGTCAGAGAGAGAGAGAGAGATTAAGAGAGAGAATGAGGTGTCTTGACTATGGCTACAGAGAGATTTAGGAGTCGAGAGAGAGAGAGAGAAAGTAAAGAGAGTTTTATATATTTAGATGTTTTATATTATACTTTTAAAAAATTATAAAAGAGTGAATTCATGGTTTGTTTTGAAGGTGAGATAATATTTTTATATATATTCATCTTTTGAATTGAAAAATGTTAACTTTTGTTTAGATACTTGTTCTTCATTTATCTCACATGTAGGTTTAGCCTCTACATCACAACCCCTTCTTTTGCATATTTAAGCCTCTTAAACCCCAGCACATTAAAATGAACACAGAAAAAGAAATTATTTATTGCTTTTCTTCGCTTCGACGGTTGGTTTAGCATAGTTTAGCATAGATTAGATTGCCTTAGAGGAGAGACAATTCTCCAAGTTGCCAATCGAAGCCATGCTCAAATTTTTCTAACTAGTTCCTAATCGTTGTCAGTCCCTTCACTCACATGCGGTTTAACACTCATAACATGCTATTAAATAAGACCTTTTACCATTTACCAAGAAGTTTATCAGTGGGCAGATTGCATGAGCAGATATCAGTGGACAGATTACATATATCAGTGGATAGATTACATGTCATGGGACATATTGGAGCTTGATGATTATTGGTTATTTTTATTGCATTTGTATAAATATTTAAGCTCCTTTATTGTCATAGAGACCCTTGTAAAGCCTTCTATGCTATTTTTTACATTTATTGTCATATGAAGTGTCTTGTAATAAACCCGACCATCCCGACCATTCACTATTTAATGAGTATCAGTGGGATGCGTAAGTGCATGTCATGTGGGTTGCATAAGTGGATATCAGTGGAACAACTTTTAGTGGATAGATTGCATCAGTTGGGTATCAGTGCACAAATATCAATGGATGGACAGATTACATGTCATCACGAAGATTGAAGCTTTATGACTAGAGGGCAAATCAATGGATGGACAGATTACATGTCTTCACGAAGATTGAAGCTTTATCACTAGATGACATTTTATATTACTTGTAAAGCTTTATTGGCTAATTTTTTTACATTTGTACAAATATTTAAGCCTTGTAAAGCCTTTTAGGCTATTTTCCACATTTATTGCCATATGAAGTCTTGTAAAGCCTTTTGGGCTATTTCCCACATTTATTGTATCAAGGGTTGTATATTGTACTTTACTTGTATGTATCTAAATTCTTCATTATCTTTTCTTGTAGGATTATGGAGCAATCAGCTAATGTGATGGCTATCCTAAATGACTCTGAGATCAGAGAATGGGTTTCTGATGTCACTTTGAATTTCAAAGGAAAGGAATATAGCCCCAATGGCTTTTGTAGGTGGACTCGATATCACATGGGTAGAAGAGATTGGTTTCTTCATCAAAAGGAAAAGAGACTCTTTCTACTTATGTCAAAAAGGGAGTTCAATGGTATTGAAGATCCATGGGATGCTACTTTCTTCAAAAAAGATATGACTTCAAGCCTTGTGGTAGGCATAATAATACAACGAAAAGACATCTTTGTGGATATTTTAACAAAAGTTCAGATCCTGAAGTTGGCGTTATTCATTTTATTGTGTCAGGGAGAGACTCAAAGACCTTTGTGATGCCTCCTCCTCAACCATCAAAGTTTCTAGAGTTGCAAAGTGCATTGGAGACTCTTTCATATACTTGGGAGCAATTTCCTTAGTGTGGTGGCAAAAAGGATGCACGCAAAGATAATGTTTGAATACTTTCAGGATGCAGAATATGCTCCTCATATTCAAGGATCTTCACATGAAGGAGATCAAAAAGCTCAGACTTCGATGCAGAGACAAGAAGAACACGCACACTATCACAAACGTGTAGAACATGAGCACAAACTTCTAGAGCCAGAAATGGTGGATGTAACTAAGGATGATGAAAAACAAGCTTGAGTGCACGGGAATTAAAAAAAATTGAAGAAGATCAAGGTCGATCCACTGCAGTTATGCTAGAAGCTCTTGCTAGCAAACCACGGTGTTCAATAAGTTTTGTATCCTCAATAGCCCTGAGATGCAGAAGTGGATTGAGAGATATGAAGTGGCCAAAGCAGAAAGAATAAATGCAAGGACGAGATTTAGAGTAATGTACAGGTGATCACAACCATATCCATGGGATCTGGCTCTTCTCCCTACTCACATGTCACTTGATTGGCTACAATTGGCTCTACGTAAAGCCGAACGTGATGGAGAGACAATCAACGAGCGCGAGCGAGAGTTATCATCTGGATGTATGGTGCATGTAAGTTTCTTACCTCTTAACGTAATTAAGTAATTATTTGTGGCAATATATGCTATAAAATATATGCATCTTCATTGTTTTAATGATGCTCTTTTATAGTACAAAAAGTATAGTGCATTATGGTCATATGGACGACATTTTCACGTGGAACGTATCGATTCAAAGAGAGTCACGTATGATTGTGGAGTCATGGCTAACTTCACACAAGATAGCCGAGCAAGTGCTTCAGATACCAATCTTCTCTCCTCACAATTGGATTATTGTGGAACCATACACGACATCTATGAAATTGATTTCAGATGATTTACTATTTTCATTCTTGATGTAAAATGGTTTAGAACTACTTACAACGGTCCCCATGCGACAGTGAGAAAAGATAGTAGTGGTCTCTTTGCAATAGACTCCACCAAACATTGGACCGATGAAAGTGATACTTTTGTTCTTCCCGAGCACTGTGAGCAGGTGCATACTAATGATTTAATTAGTCGAAGCTTTCATTTTTAAAGTCCATTGATACATGTACTTGAGCATAATTTCATATATATAATTGACGACATTTGGCACCCATCTTCAATATAGGTGGTTTTTCATCCGGATCGTTCTGATCCAAGATGGTGGTACATGATCCAAGTTGCACCATGAAGTAAGAAAATTCTTAAAGATCGAGATGTGGATATGGAGATGCCACTACCAATGCCGGATCCAATTGATGAATCTAGCGAAGAAGATGTAGATCACCATATGAGCCAAGAGGAAGATGCATATAATGACATCACACGGGAGGAGGATGGAGATCACGATATTGAGGAAGAAGACAACAATCATCAAGAATCACCACACTTAAGCTTTATTGAAGAAGATGATCAAATACTTTTAGGTGAACGTACAATGCTAGAGTACGATGATGATATAGGAGATCAACTCGGTATAGAGTTGGAGATAGACTTGTTTGGTGCCTTAGACTTGGCTCAAGATGAAACAGTTGATGTAAATGCTCTTATTTGATTTTTCTCATCTTAAACTTGGACATGAATATATGAGCTTCAAAGGCTTGATGTACATGCTCTCATTTTTTAATTCTCTATGAGCTCAAACATGTATGAAAATTTAAAAAAATTTGTCATTGGAAAAAACTAACTTTTAAGGCCTATTAAAAAAAAAAACCTCTCTGTAAAAACGTCGCTATAAATTTGTATATCAGTGTCGCTATATAGCGACTTTTAGCAACAGTCGCTATATAGCGACGATTTAGGAAACTCGCTTTTCATACCGACGATTAATGCTAAGCGGGCACTAAACGTCGGTATGTAAACATCGCAATAGGATCCGTGCGTAGTAGTGCAAGTAGAAAGGGCAATTTCAATTTTCAACTTCCAAGATATTGCCTCAAATCAGCTAGACATGAGGTGCAAGTGAAGGCAAAAATGTTCAATACAGCTTCAGTTGAGCTTCAGTCTTGGCATCTTGTACACAGTTGTACATGTCAGTGATTGCAATTGGGACATCGTTATTACCCGGGAGGGCTACTAAGGAATATGTAAGAGCTAACGTGTGATCAACAGAAGGGGTTTTATAATTTTATGCAGTTATAGAAAATATACATACATAAGGGGTTTCGTAATTCAAAAGGTGAAATTTCATATATATAAGGGATACTTTAATCATCTCAAATTTTATAGAAGGGGTGTATTTAGGTTATAAAAATACGTATGTAGGGGGTTTTTTTAATACCCCTTGATTGCACGTGCTATATGTGGTTTTTACATAGTGGCCTTCCCGGGTGTTATTACAAGGATCGTTGGTGAACATATGATCTAATTAATCAACTTTGAAGGGAGACAATTTTAACAAGAACTATGCCTTAGTATAATTGATGCACAAGCCTTTTAAACATTATCTCAATGATTTCATCAAAAATTGTCCACTGAACAATTGGACAACACAAAATAGGCAACTAAAGTCACACAAGCAGACATTGTGGATCGCGAATGGAGAGGTTTAGGAGAGCACAAAAGGAGGACCAAACAAAAATCGCTAAGATTTTCTCCTCCTTACATCAGATGTCTCCGAAGGGACACAAGAAAAAATAAATGCATAAGTTTTCTCAGATGTCTCCGAAGAGACACAAGAAAAGATAAGTTGCATTTACTGCTGTCACAGACTTATTACAACAAGGATTCGCACTTGTCTGAAGCATCGATCTAGACTTTCTTCTTCCACCAAAAGGAAGATTTCAGGTAGGAGAGTCTACTGTTGTGATTGAGAGGTAACGCGCTTCTTTCCAGTCTCTGGACGCAGAAGTTGGAACATGTGTAGGATTTGAGACTACGGAAATCGTGGTCTGAAAGGTTCTCTGCGATGGATTGTGATTGAAACGAGGTACGCTCGAATTAGATCCGCCTCACGCATCAATATAGATATCCTGGAACTTTCCCCCGGGCTGAGAGTTTCCTGAGCAAGTCCCTGCATTGTCTCCGGTAAAGTTCATCGCTTTCTTCAACCGGACCTAATATGAAGTTCTCCACCACAGCCCGCGGGCCAGCAGTAGCGGATGCAGTGCTGCTTTGATGCACAGCGATGGGGGACACCCCAGAGTACTGCGGATTGCTTCGCTTTCTGAGAAGTCGCGGGGGCGATGCTAACCGGAGGCGACGTTTTGGGTGGAGTCGCAAACTCCAGCGGCGATGCTCGTTCGGGCCAGGCGGCAACCGAGGAGGAGGAGCTACCGTATGATCTCGTGAGAATCCAGAACCAGGAGAACCCAAAACCAGGAGATCCTCATGGCCGAGGACTCTGCAATACTTCCGACGTCGAAAGAATCGAGAGAAGAAGGGAACGTGGGAGGTAGGGAGAGCCATGGAGGGAGAGGGATAAGCAAAGGACGTTTGGGAGGTTGGAACTTTGTACGTCGAGGGATCCAAAAAAAATAATGAATTTGAAGACGCAGAAAGAGGCAGTTATGTAGTAGGTGAGCTAGATGGACTCCTTCAAAGGGCATGACAATTTCAAAGGCATGACAAGTTCAAAGGCTTATGTAGCATCAAATGAGCTAAGAGTATGTTGGGAAAAGCAAAGGTTATAGTTGAGATTCCACAAAATTGACCATTGAATCGGTAATAGGCGGATTCCCATTGAGTGAGGCTCACCTAGAACCTCCTCTAACACGATGGCTCTTGTTTGCCCTGCCTCGAATATTGTTTTGCTTTCGCCTTAGGACTTATTTACTTTAAGTTCTTCTTATGCTCTCTCTCTCTCTCTCTCTCTCTCTCTCTCTCTCTCTCTCTCCCGATCTCTCTCTCTCTCTCTCTCATATATATATATATATATATATGTATGTATGTATGAGCATACCTTTCTTTTGTCTAGTCCATCATCGAAGGCAATTTCTTATTAGTGTAACATCAATTGTAATCATGGAATCCTAGGGTTTGCTATGGTAAGGAGGGGGAGGGCCAATGTGAAATGTTCTTTTGCAAGACATAGAACTTGAGGATTAAAATACGTGTAAACATTCGGCTAAGAAAATAATACGGGTTCACAAGAAGGAATCTGATGTTGTGTGGCTAGCATTGAAAAGCCCTATTTGTGTGGAGATATCACACTAGTATCAAACTGGGTTACCCATTGAAGCTATAAAAGATGAGGTAGCTCCATCTTGCCAATGAGGGATGCTTTAGCACCATGCAAAGGATAGATGTCCCAATGATGAATCATTTTGAGGGGAAGGGTAGTACCTTCATCTGGGATAAACCTCAATGGAAGGGTTTTGAAAAACTAAGAGTATTTGTAGATGTAGCCCTTGTCTCAAAGGAAGTGAGACCCAACAATCCATTCCTAGTTGAAATAAGTGCCAGTGATTTTGTTGTTGGAGTGGTACTCCTACAAAGAGTTCAACTTGTAGCTTTTGAATGTAAAACTTTAGACAATGCTCATAAAAATTACTTCGCATAGGGGAAGGAACTATATGCTATAGTTTATGCATTAATGAAATGGAGGCATTGTTTATATGGTGCTAAATTATGTTTGATTAAGAAAGTGTAAAAGGGATTTCTAATTAGCCAAAGCTTAAGGGAAGAAAGGTTAGATGGGGTGAATTAATGTAAGACATTCATTAACATACCAAAAGGGGAAATTCAATGTGGTAGCAAAATCACTAATTCGAATGGCCATGGTAAATGAATTGAGTTTTAAACTCAATTCAAAATGATTTCTAAGAGTTCCTAAATGAAAAATGTGAGCATGATCTCATCTTTCTAAAATATGGAAAGGAATAATTGAGAACAATCCAATCAATTGAGGAGTCACATGGTAATGGTGAAACACCATAAGTTGGTAACAATCTCGGGTGGGTCACTCATCATATGTAACCCTATCACGTGAGTTCAACAAAAGGATATTTTTTATTTCTAAAATTTACAGAAATAAATATACATAAGGGACTATTTAAAATAGTTTTGGAAAAAATTTACAGATTTGTATAGAAAAGGGGTACATTTTATTAATGAAAAATTTACACAGATAAGGGATTTTAGAAATATGCCTTGAACGCACGTGGTATAGAGGGTTTATACATAGTGACCCCCCTGAGGTAACAATGGACTCAAATGGAAACAATAAAACATTAAAAATAGCTACTCGCTCTACAAAGATGGAGTGTCCTAGACAATAATGACATACGGTGCCAAATTCTATTGGTCCTAGGATTAAAGAAGGATGTCTACAATTCTGTATTGAAGTGGCAAAAATGCTAGCCAGTTAATAAACCTAAGCCTCTTAGGTTTGATATTTCATTTCACAAATGGGAATACACCTTCATGGATTTTATTATTGGAATACCTAGGACATAGAGAGGCACAATGCTATGGGGTTTGTTGTGGATCGATTGACAAAGATGTCTCAATTTATTCCAACCCAAGAAGAGGTCTAAACTCTTGAATTAGCAAGGCCATTTGCAAAGGATATTGATGGATTATATATCGGGTTATTTGACATTATTAGTGACCAGGATAGGAAATTTAACAATCATTTTTGGAGGGCTATTTTCACGAGAACTTTAAACCATCCACAGAGGGATGGTCAAAGGAAACGGGTCAATCATGTCATTGAGGATATGCTTTAGCATATGTAGGTAAAAGGTAGAGTAAAGTACTCTAGTAATCTTGAGAGAGGGCTATACCAAAGAACCTACTAAAGAATTTCAAGATATTTGACCACAGATAATAAAATCAGATAGAGCTATTGTTGGTAGTGAGAACCAAATGGAGTAGCTAAAGGAGAAATTCTATATTCTGAGGATGAGGCAGTAAAGAATCAAGAAACAACTTGCTCATATACAAGGTGAGACAGTCGCATTAGTTAAACCAGAGGAACATTTTCTTATAATGTAGTAGGGTCATATGTGCACACTCTGTTGTGGGCACATTATAGATGAGTGTCAGATCTGATTGCCCCTCTGTGGACAACTTGTGCAAGTGTTTCTATAAGCGACCCCTGTATGCAGAGATTGTCATATGCCAATGCTCAAGAAATGGAGAAATCTACTTACTACAAATATCTATCCAAAGAAAGTAGAGGTAGCACATGCATTGGCCACAAAAAGGAAGGAACCCTTTGATGAAGGGAAGATACAACCCCCTGATGAAAGGAAGAAGAGGCCCATGTTTTATGAAGGGAAGATACTCCCCCCTGATGAAAGGAAGAAGAAGCCCATTGATGAAGGGAAGAAGTAGCCCATTGATGAAGGGTCTTACCCACTAGCAAGGAAGAAGGCCCTATTTGTTGAAGGGAAGATACATCCCCCTGATGAAAGGAAGAAGAATCCCATTGATCAAGGGAATAACCCATCAGCTTGTGGCCCAATCTAATGATTTTACAACACTTTCAGAGATGTGCATGTTTTATTTTGATTATTTTTATGAGAAAACACTCTGCCAGAGTTCTTGTATTTTTAAGATCTTCTTGACCACCTTTTAAAAATTTTATGCACTGTTTGAGAGTTTTGGAAACTTCTGTGCACCTTTTGTTGATACTCTTGTTTGCTCACTCCTGATGGGTTAACTCACAAATGCTCGATGTTTGTGAATAGATCCCAACCCTATGTAGTGCTCGAGTGAAGAGCTTGCTCTTGCAATCCTTAAGTGATGATCTTTCATGCTCGAGGGTGATGAAATAGATGCCAACGAGTTAACTTGGAGGTGAGGGTTTCATTGAAGGAAAAACCATGTGATGATGGGGAACCGAGTTCTTAATTAGCTAGAAAGTACAGCACCACAGTAAGCAAAAATTATGTAGATGATTGGAACAAAAACCACGTTGTATATTGAAGGAATTTGTTACAACAAAGTTGCCTCAGTTTGTAGTGCACACTCAATAGCACTACTAACCTAACAAGCCAGGTGAGAGGGGAGAGCATGAAGTACACAATGTCAATCTCTGCTCTCCTACTCCTTGTTACAATGCTTTCTCTAAGTCTATTGAAAAACCTCCTTATGTATTTGCCACATTGGACCACTTCTCACCACACTAGACCACTACCAAGCTTAGTTTATGGTTTCCTTTGATTTAGACGTGGGGTCACCACTTCTTGGTGGCAATACTCACGATAAAAAGTTAATCGCTTGCTTGGACACTCACCTAGTCACCACCCATAGGTGTGCTCACACATACTCCTTCCCGTGTTGGTATCTATTGGCCTATTCCAAGGTCCAACATCTTGCCTCGACTTCTTTCAACTGGATCCTCACAGTTCATGACTAATCGGTACTAGCCGTTGTCCAAAGGCTGAGGCACACTGGTGGATGAAACTACGGGGTCACCACATGGGATTGCATCTTCATCATGGAGGGGAAGCAGATGGGCATGGTGCAAAGGATGGTCCAAGTTCATCAGTGGTAGAAGCTCAAGAAGATGATGGACCTTGAGAGGGAGGATCAAAGGGGTTGAGCCTCTATTTCTAGTCCAATGGGGGCCAGGGTAGAGAGGACTAATGTCCATTGGTGGTTGAGTGATATTCATTAGCCAATCTATGAACCGGATCTCCACTGTGATTCCTTAGAGCAGTTCATAATTCTTAAGGGAGTATCAAAATGAGTCACTGTATAGCACCTAATTGGGGTGACTCTTTCCTACCACTTGATGTACATGGATCCTTATATAGGTTGTAGATATTGTTATGCATAGCTTCCACCTCGGTAATATGACTTCCAAATAATTCTCAAGTTTCTTAGTAGTTTGGCATAGTAATATGGCAAATTTGGCATAGTAGGCCAGGGAAGCTCATAGATCCAAGCAACAATAAGGCATTGCTTAGCCTTAGACATACTATGCTAGGCAGCTACTCAATATTGCTCGGGGGGGTCAGTCATCATATGTAACCCTATCACGTGAGTTCAACAGAAGGATATTTTTAATATCTAAATTTTACAGAAATTAATTTACATAAGGGAGTATTTAAATTGATTTTGGGAAAAATTAACAGATTTATATAGAAAAAGGGCACATTTTATTAATGGAAAAATTACAGATAAGGGATTTTACAAATAGGCCTTGAACGCACGTGATATTGAGGGTTTATATATAGTGACCCCCCCGAGCAATATTGTAGAGAAAGATCAAAGGTGCATATGGCATCGAACTATAGATAGAGATTTCAGTTGTGACTAGCCTAGGTACACTTTGATGGAGAGGTTGTGGTGGAGTAGAAGGATTTGGGTCAGCTAGCTCAATCTGTTACCACACCATGAAATAGATAGGAAGGTGCTCGCATCCAAGTACTTGGAGCAAAACTTGAGGTACCAGTATGGTGACAGGAATGCTATCCTGTCCAGTCAAAATAGGATCGGTTTCAAAAATTTATTTGGGGGGGTATCATTTTGAGTGGCGACTTTCAAGATTTTGGTCCACCAAAAGAGAGACTTGAACAGATACCTCCACAAAAAGGGTGTGGGTCTGAGTTCCCACTTTGACTTGCTACTTGGATTTACCTTGGCATGGTGGATCAAGCAATAATAAGGCATGTGTTGTAGCAACCATCATAGTCTTTGAATTTCCCAATGTCATGGCATTCTTAGAGGTTGCTCCAAGGTACCAACCTTGGGTACTAATTCTGAAAGATGGCATACTCTAGTTTGTCTTGATGTTGAATCATCATTATCTAGTTTCTCTCTATTGGGTAGTTTGGTTGCATGCTGGTCGGGTGACTAAAAAATCAAATTAGTGTGACTAAATTGGGAAATTTTCACTAGTTTTCCCTCAAGATGAGAATTCTCTACCTGTAGGCTCTCATCATCTTCCAATTCTTGGGCAAAGTCTAGCACTCTTTGCTCACAGTGTGTTGGCCTCTACTTATGCTACTTGGAGAACCTGTTGATCAACTTTTGCCTTCTACACGTTCTCCAATGCACTTTGTAGCCACAGATTGGCTACCACAAGACTAACCTTATCATATTGCTATTTAGCATTGGCATCTCACACCCTATCCACTTCGTACTGCAAGTTGCCATAGTCTGTTTGCAAGCAAGCTCTGACCATGAGCCTTGGAATCAGTGGGATTCATTAGGCAGTTTGAGAGAGATTGCTTGAAGTGGAAATCCAAATATTGTGCTGCATAATACACACTCCATAATATTCTGGATTACTTCTCATGAGAACCTATCCATTGCTTGAACTGCTTATTTGCAAAGCTGTAGCATAACATCTCTGCTCACTGTAAACTTATGAGTAGAAGGGTTATAGCATCTATACCCTTTTTGCTACAAAGAATAACCAATAAAGATGCACTTCTCAGCCTTTGGATCCAACTTGGATCTCAACTCATCTGGCACATGAACATAGGAAATGCAACCAAAAACTTTCAAATGCGAAATATCTGGTTTCCTACCAGTATACCTCTTTCTGGTGTCATGCCATGTATGGCTACAGTGGGAGTCCTGTTCATTATGTAGACTGCTGTAGCAACTGCTTCAGCCCAATAATAATCTAGCATGTCTTTTTCGTTGAGCATGGCACGAGATACCTCTCCAATATGCCCGTTTTTCCTTTCTGCAAGTCCATCTTGCTATGGGGTATGACTACATGAATATTGCTGCTTTATGCCATGCTCCTACAGGAAACTTGCAAACTCATTTGAGAGGTACTCTCCCCCTCCATCTGACCCTAGGCATTTTATTTGTAGGCCTGTTTCTTTCTCAACCATAGCTTTAAAAGCTTTGAAATGCCCAAACACTTCACTTTTCTTTTTCATAAAATACACCCAAACTTTTTTGCTGTAGTCATCAATAAAAGTGCTAAAATAATGACACATGTACATTAACATGACCAATGTGTTTATGCCAGATATCAATATCTGCAACTACACCGGTCCCATGTGCAAACATTGTTGCACTCTTTTCATATCCTCAACAAAGCATCCATGAGGATTAAATCTGATGTGCAAGCCCTGCTCAACGATTTGACCAACAGAAACTAGGTTCTTGGTGATGTTCGGAACATGAAATACATTAGACATGTATTTCTTTTTTCCATCCTACATAGACAAAGGAATTCTACCAATCTTCACAATAGGATGTGCAGTATCATCACCAGTCTCCACAAATCCTAGTCTTTCCATTTTCCTTGCATCGTGCATCCATTTTGCATGACCTGTCATGTGGTTTGATGCACCTGAGTCAACATACCACACATCATTGCTTTCTTCTACACTTGTCATAGAATTGGTCATGTGCTGCACCATAAACAAATGCTCATTTCTCTCATCACCCTGTCTACTAGAGGATGCATAATTGCCTTGCTGCAATTTTCCAGTCATGATGTCATTCTGCTTTTTATAGCAGTCTTTAACCATATGACCCATTTTACCATAGTAGTAGCATTCAACATTGTTGTTTGCATTTTGGCCTCTTTGCCATCCACCACGATCTCTTTGACTCCCCCTACCTCTAAAGTTACCACGTCCTCCTCCATAGGACTGGTTTTCTTCAGTTTGCTGCATATTCTGATTTCTGCCATAGCCTCCAAATCGGCCTGCTCTACCTCTCCCTGTACCTCTTCCAGCATTTGAGTAGAAGACAACTTCTTTTGAAGTTCCTCCTGAAGAAGATGCACCACCATTTCTCTGCTCTTCAAAAATTAGAAGAGCAATCAACTCCTCAAAATCAGGAAAATTCTCATGGATGGCAATGGATGTATAGAATTGTGCATAATCCTTTCCTAGACCATTCAAGGTCATAGGAACTAAATCATCATCTTCCAATGGCGACCCAATAGAAGCAAGTGCATCTGCAATCTTCTTCACCGTCATGTGGTAGTCATTGATGCTCATATTTTGTCTCTGCACATTATGCAACTCCTGCTTGAGCTGCATTTTCCTGCAGGCTTGCGTATTTGTGCTATACACTTTTGTCAAAGTATCCCATGCCTCCTTTGGCATGCTTGCATCCTTTAAATGCACAATCATAGAATATGAAATACTGATAGTACATAACTTTTTTGGCTCTCTCATGCCAGCCTTTAAATGCCTACAACTCCTATTGATTGGGAAAAATAGGAATAACTGGTTCTTATTTAGCTCCAGTAATGTACTTCCAATAGCCTTTTCCCTTAAGGAAATTTGTCATTCTAAACTTCCATGCTTGGAAGTTGTTCTTGTCAAGCTTTTCAATGACAATTTGTGAAAGAGCATTAGACACCATTTGTTAGATATCAATGCTCCACTCTCGTGTAACTATGCGGGAACCAACTAACTCTACTTGTAAGCCCCCCATATGAGGAGAAGGCATTTGAGTAGCTCCGTTATCTGGTAGGTCCTAGTTTGGACACCAGATGGGGACCATGTGTGGGCTAATGGCTGGACGGCTTCAGATAGAGTTGGCACACCACCAACTAGGCTACATGCAAGTGTGGGAAGGCATCCCTTGACTAACCGCATTGAGGGTAGATGGAGCATTTCCCAAGGCAGCCCACTCTCGAGTTGCGGGGCCCGTTTGGATTGATCCCGGATGGCTATGGGCGAAACGGTGACCGTAGGTTAGTTGCTCTGTTTTGCTCACCGGTTCTATCGTATGATCGGTGGCCTATTTCAAGACCGACCCTCAGTCGACCATTTTGGGCGGACTGGATCGGCCACCCAATTGAGCCTAACTGACTATGACTGGTGGCTATATAAGAGCAAGCCCGTGAAGCCCATTTTATCACTGGCTATAGAAACCTTGGTTCCTTAGCATTGAGCCTCCGTCTTCTACTGTTTCCAGCATGCCATCGAAGCTTCTTTCACAGGAGTGCTTGGCTAGGAGGCAGCGCCATCTATTGTATCAGTTCTACAGTATTCAAATTTTTGATTCTCCATACTATCTTGTTTTCTCTCTTGCATACGAGATCCTGTTATCTGTTGAGCACAGACGTATTATTTTCTTACATGGTATCAGAGCCTGGACTCTAGCAAGAAGATTTGGTAGTGTGTTTCTATTTGCAAGCAGATTGTGAGAGATGGCCCAGCCCGCAAAACTGCGAATCCCACCATTCGACGAAAGCGGAAAGTTGGACGGCTCTAACTATCCTCTTTGGAAGTTCGAGATGAAGACCATCCTAAGTGCATATGAGCTTTGGGACACTGCTATTGGGGTGGATGTGAGGCCGGTTCTGAGACCGGATCCAACCAATGCAGGACAACAGATAGTACCAACTATGGATGAGATTCTCGCGTGGACAAGAAGAAATGCAGATGCGCTATGTTCTATTGTCTGCAGTGTTAGTGATTCCGTCATGGCATTTATTCAACATGTCACCACATCAGAGGAGGCATGGACGGTCTTGAATAATCAGTACGAGACCATGAATCAGATGCGGATTCAGATTCTAGAGACTCAACTCGCGAATGAAAAGTTGTCTGAGTCTGAAGCGGCAGAGAAGTTCATCACCAGGGTGAAGAATCTGCACGATCAGATGACTACAATTGGCATCACCATCACCAGTGAGAATCTAGCACGAAGGTGCATATGGATTCTCCCACCAAAGTACGACAGTCATGTTACAGTGCTAAATACGCAGAACAGAAATCCGCCCCTCAACTTTGAGGATTTCAGTGCGATGCTTCTGGAGGAGGAGATGCATCAAAAGATGAGGACTGCGGCTTTTTGGATCGGATCAAAGAAAGGTAAGGGTAAGGACTCTGGTAACCCATTTTCTTCTGATGATAAAAAGAGAAAGAAGAAGATCAAGTGCTTCTATTGCAACAAGGTAGGGCACAAGCAGAATGAGTGCCAAAAGAAGATTGCAGATGAGAAGAACGGAGTGAAGAAAGAGTCCAGCAATAGCACGCAGATAGTACCAATAGAGCTATTTGTTGCAATTGAGGAGATTTGCACGGAGGCAGTTCATGTACCTGTGGATGAACCTTGGATCATTGACAGTGGTGCATCACGCCACATGACCAGTCGGAAGGATTGGTATACCTCTCTACAGCTGATAGGGAATGACATCATGGTAGTAGTTGGCAATGATGCAAAATGTCCAGCAAAAGGAAAAGGTACGATTGCTCTCAAGTCAGATGGAGTTGTAAAATAGTTGTCTGATGTTCTTTATGTACCAGATATCAAGAGGAACTTGTCCGTTTCTGCGATCATGGATCGGGACCTCAAAGTTCAATTCGATAAGAACGGTGCAGAGATCCTGGATCTTCAAGAAAAGGTCATTGGTAAAGGTACACAGTGCAACAACATTTACAAACTCTCAGCTTTTAGTGCTCGAGCGGATGTGAAGAACACTAAGCTGTGGCATAAGAGGTTTGGTCATCTTAACCTTAGTTCTTTGAAGGAGATGCATAAAAGTGGAATGATTGCAGACCTACCAGAAATTTCAGATTTGCCCGATGTATGTGAAGCTTGCATGATGGGCAAGCAACATCGGCAGCCCTTTCCTAAAGAGGCCAGTATGGCAAAGGCTCCTCTGGAGGTCATTCACACGGACCTCTATGGAAAGATGGAGACGGAAGCTTTGGGTGGTTCCTTCTACTTCATGATGTTGATCGATGACTATAGTAGAAGGATATGGATATACTTCCTGAAGACGAAAGACGAGGCTTTCAGTAGATTCAAGGAATGGCATGTAATGGTCGAGAAAGAATCAGGGAGGAAGGTGAAGAAGCTGAGATCAGACAGAGGTGGAGAGTTCACATCGACTGAATTCGAAAGTTACTACAAAAGTCACGGAATCAAGAGGCAGAAACCCCCGCCACATACATCACAGCAAAATGGAGTAGCAGAACGCAAGATGCGCGTCATCTATGAAATGGGTCGGAAATCAGTCAGGTAGAATGCTTAAATGCCTACGGACTGACAATGGTGGAGAGTATCTCTCTCATGACTTTCAGCATTTCTGTGATACACGTGGGATTAAGAGGGAGCTCACATCCCCTCGTACTCCAGAGCAAAATCTAGTTGCAGAAAAGATGAACCGTACCATTCAAGAAAGGTTGCAATGCATGCTTTCCAATGCAAGTCTTTCTGGTGGTTTTTGGGCTAAGGCAATGAAGACTGCAGTGCATGTGATCAATAGATCACCTAGTAAGAGTTTGGATGGTGGTATTCTTGAAGAGGCATGGAGTGGCAAGAAGCCCTCTTACTCTCATTTGCGTATATTTGGGTGTGAGGCATATGCACATGTGCCAAAAGAGCTTCGAAAGAAGCTAGATCCTAAGTCTAGGAAATGCATCTTTCTGGGTTATGGTGAAAGTGGAGAGATGGGCTATCGTCTCTGGGATCCAGAAGCAAAGAAGATCATACGCAGCCATGATGTGGTCTTCAATGAGAAGAAGATGCATAAGGCACCCATGAGGGATGTGGAAATGAGGAGAATCACTTTCCAGGATGTGAATCCACCTGCATATGTTGATAGACAGCAAGCTGTCCATGCACCAAATGTGCAAGAAATGGTGCCACCAAGTACTCCCACAGGTATAGAATCAAGGGTAGATGATGGATCATCTATTGGTGGAAATGATGAGCCAAATGTGGCTAATATGCAAGTGGTACAGCAAGCTGAAATGCCCTTGAGAAGATCATCTAGAGTGTCTAGACGGCCTGATAGGTTTGTTCCAGGGGTAGACTATGTGATGCTTACTGATTGCGGGGAGCCTTCTTGCTACAAAGAGGCTATGATGCGTGAGGATCAATGCAAGTGGGAGTATGCTATGTAATCAGAGATGAGTTCACTTATGAAGAATAAGACTTGGGACTTGGTTTCTTTGCCACATGGAAAGAAAGCATTGCCATGTAAATGGGTCTACAAGATGAAGGTCACAGGTGATGATGTGCCTAGGTACAAGGCCCGTTTGGTTGCTAAAGGGTTCAAGCAAGAGAAGGGTGTGGACTTTGATGAGATATTATCTCCGGTTGTGAAGATGACCACACTTAGATGCATGCTTGGACTAGTGGCATCAGAGGATATGGAGCTTATGCAAATGGATGTCAAGACAGATTTCTTGCATGGGGATTTGCATGAGGAAATTTACATGGTGCAGCCGGAAGGCTTTGAAGAAAAGGGCAAAGAGCATTTAGTTTGCAAGCTGAAGAAGAGTCTCTATGGTCCTAAGCAAGCGCCTAGAGAATGGTATCAGAAGTTTGATGCTTTCATTTGGTCCCAGGGTTTTAGAAGGAGTGAAATTGATCACTGCCTCTACACTAAAAGGGCTAAGGATAATAGCCTGATAATCCTGGCACTATATGTGGATGATATGCTATTGGCTAGCAAGAATACTTATGAGCTAGATGCATTATAGGCCAAGTTGCATGAGGCCTTTGATATGAAGGATTTGGGATTTGCAGGTCATATTCTTGGTATGCGCATCACGCGTGATCGGAGTAGGAAACTCCTTTGGCTTTCACAAAAAGAGTATGTTACAAAAGTATTGCAGCGTTTCAATATGGAGGGGGGGAAGGCAGTGAGTACTCCATTGCCTCCATATGTGAAACTGAGTCATACAGATAGTCCCAAATCAGGTGAGGAGAGGGCCATGATGGCCAAGGTTCCTTATGCATCAGCGGTTGGGAGTCTTATGTATGCTATGATAGCTACTAGACCAGACATTGCATTTGCAGTGGGAGTTGTTAGCCGGTATATGGCTAATCCAGGAAAGAGGCATTGGGAGGCAGTTAAGTGCATCATGAGGTACATGAAGGGTACCAAGGAGATGTGCATCTGCTTTGGTAAAGGAGACATGCGTGTACTTGGGTACACAGATTCAGACTATGCAGGGCATGTGGATAGTAGGAGATCCACTTCTGGTTATGTGTTCACCTTTGCAGGTGGTGCAGTGTCATGGATGTCTCGTGCACAGAAGTGCATTGCTTTGTCTACCACAGAGGCTGAGTATGTTGCAGCCATAGAGGGTTGCAAGGAGGCTATATGGCTTGATCGGCTAGTGGGAGATTTGGGGATTCATACAGGTGTACCGACATTGCATAGTGATTCCATGAGTGCTATTCAGCTAGCACGGAATCCGGTCTTTCATGCAAAGACCAAACACATTGAGGTCAGGTACCATTTCATCAAGGAGGTACTTGAGGACAAGCGCATAGAGCTTGTCAAGGTTCATACAGATGATAACCCTACAGATATGCTGACAAAGAGTCTACCTAGTCAGCGGTTTGAGTATTGTCATGTATTGATGGGCATTGGATAGTATGCTCACTGGTTGTTCTCCCTTAAAGGCACATTGTCCTTTAAGTGGGAGGTTGTGGGGGTTAAAGGTCACTGTGCCTTAGCCCCGGTTATGTACAATACTCAAACACATATATAAATGAATGAAAAAGAAGATTAGGGTGGTTCAGCACCCACCAAAAGTTATGTGGCTCTCTGTCTCCCTCTCTCTCTCTCTCTCCTTCTTCCATTCTTGCTTCCGTTGAGAGCACTCTCATGCAGGTGCTGAAATACATCAAAGGCACACTTGATTATGGCATCACCTATACCAAGGGCAACATCTTGATCGGATTCTATGACTCGGATTGGGTAGGAGATGTGGACAGCAGGAGATCAGTGACAGAGTATTGTTTCTCACTTAGATCTGGAGTTGTGTCATGGGTCAACAAGAAGCAACCCACAGTTGCTCTTTCTTCTACCGAGGCCGAGTACAAATTCGCATGCTTTGCTTCTTGTGAGGCAGTGTGGTTGAGGAGGATTTTGGGGGACATGGGTGTAGTGCAGAACAAGCCTACGCAGTTATCATGTGACAATCAGAGTTGCATGGCGATTGCAAAGAACCCGGTGTTCCACGCTCGCACAAAACACATTGAGATTCAATATCACTTTGTACTTGAGCTGATCATGGATGGAGAGGTTGACTTGGTGTACTGTCTGACTACAGAGAATGCTGCGGACATCTTCACGAAGGCTCTTGGAAGAGACTTGCTAGAAAGGCGTCTTCATTGACTTGGCATTGGGCCGAAAAAGTAAGTTCACTTGTGGGTGGACATTGAGGGGGGGTGTTAGATATTAATGCTCCACTCTCGTGTAACTATGCGGGAGCCAGCTAACTCTACCTGTAGGCCCCCCATATGAGGAGAAGGCATTTGAGTAGCTCGGTTATCTGGTAGGTCCTGGTTTGGACACCAGATGGGGGCCATGTGTGGCCTGATGGCTGGACAGCTTCAGATAGATTTGGTACACTGCCAACTAGGCTACATGCAAGTGCGGGAAGGCATCCCTTGACTGACTGCACTGAGGGTAGACGGAGCATTTCCCAGGCAGCCCACTCTCAGGTTGCGAGGCCCGTTTGGAGCCTCAGATGATCCCGGATGGATGCGGGCCAAATGGGGACCGTAGGTTAGTTGCTCTATTTTGTGCACTGGTTCTATCGTATGGTCGGTGGCCTATTTCAGGATCGACCCCCAGTCGAGCATTTTGGGTGGACTGGGTCAGCCACCCAATTGAGCCTTACCAACTATGACTGGTGGCTATATAAGAGCAAGCTCGTGAAGCCCATTTCATCACTGGCTACAACAACCTTGATTCCTTAGCATTGAGCCTCCGTCTTCTACTGTTTCTAGCATGCCATTGAAGCTTCTTTCACAGGAGTGCACAGCTGGGAGGCAGCACCATCTATTGTATCAGTTCTACAGTAATCAAATTTTTGATTCTCCATAATATGTTGTTTTCTCTCTTGCATATGAGATCATGTTATCTGTTGAGCACAGACGTATTATTTTCTTACACCATTACAGAACACTGCAAAATATTCTGTCACTGCAAAAAAACACAACTTCTGCCTTACAAGGGCAAATCTACAAAACTGATGAGAGTGGTATTTGACCACACAATCACTTCCTAGTGATGATTATGCATCAACAAGCAATAAGAATGATTCTATCACTCCCTATATCTCTGTGCACATGCATACGATGTAATTTTGTAATAAACTTTTACCAACCTACAGAACAGTGGTCGCATAGCAAAAACAGGGCACTTTCTTGAGTGCCTGTGAAAAACTTCCACCACCAAAACGGGCCCCAAAATGACCTCGTAGCATATACTACCCTCTTGCCACACCGCGAAGGGAGTCCCAATCTGAGACAATGCACTCTTCCACTTTCCGGTTGTGCTACCTGCAGAGATTTGCTCCCAAACTTTAAAAAAAAAGGAAAGCAACACTGATCCTCTTACTAAGACACCGCAAACTTGGTTTGCTTTCTTGAGCTCCTTACCATGAACCGAGCTCTGATACCATGTGAAGAGAGTGGGAGAGAAGGAAGGAGTCTCACTTGCAGATTTCTCACATACACAATGGGGAAATATACACAAAGGTGGAGGCTGAAAATAGTTTCCCCCTTCTTAGTTGTGAAAGCCAAAAGAACTCTAAGTACAAAAGAATAGGTGAACCCTATATGTGGGTCTCAAACCAAACTCAGCTAACTAAAGTGGCATACTAACTGAGCAACTAACTAGAGTGCCTGATGAGTTGAGATCCAAGTTGGATCCAAAAGCTGAGAAGTGCATCTTTATTGGTTATTCTCTACAATAGAAAGGGTATAGATGCTATAACCCTTCTACTCGTAAGTTTACAGTGTGCAAAGATGTTTTTAATGAGATGAGCAGCTGGAATAAACTAGTAAATGTGATTGATGATGTAGATGCACAAAATGGTAATGTTGCACAAAATTCATAGTAGCAATCACAAAATATTAGTGGATCTGTAGTGTCCTCTAGTAGTGGTTCACATACTTGGCCATGGACAGGCAGATTGAGATCAGGAGGATCTCCTCAAAGCAATGAAGATAGTGGTATGCAAGTATCACGAAAAGGAAAAGAAAAAGTAGATCAGCCCATGGTTGATGTGAATGCAGGTCACTCTTATGTGGATGGTGAATCCAGTGGCTCAGAATAGAGCCTTGATGATGAGTTGGATATTCCTTCTGTTGTTATACCTAGAGTAAGGAAGACAAGGTATCTTTTGAGAGCACTTGGTAGTGAACCTATTTTGCGTAGGTCTACCAGAGGTAGGTATTCTATGGATAGGCTAAAATATGATGGATTTACAGCCATTCACTATGCCTATATGGTCAAAGTGATACATGAAGCAGAACCCACTTCTTTTCAGCAGGCCATGGGAAAAGAAAAATGGGAGAAAGCCATGGATGAAGAAATGGATGCCTTGGAAGAAATGCTACATGGAATTGGTGCCTTTGCCTAACGACAAAAATGCAATTGGCTACAAGTGGGTTTATAAGGTGAAGCACAATGCAAATGGTTCTGTGAATAGATACAAGGAAAGATTAGTTGTCAAGGGGTATGCACAGACATATGGTATTGATTATGAAGAAACATTCAGTCTGGTTGCAAGGATGGCAACCGTAAGAGCAGTCATTGCTATGGCTGCATCAAAGGGATGGTCTTTACATCAGATGGATGTAAAGAATGCTTTCTTGCATGGTGATTTGCAAGAAGAGGTCTATATGGAGCAGTCACCAAGTTATGTTCATGCTATTCATCCTGAGTTTGTTTGCAGGTTGAAGAAAGCCTTGTATGGCTTGAAGCAAGCACTTCGAGCAAAGTCTGACAAGATAGGATAGTATCTTGTCACTATTGGCTTTCATATTTCCAATGCAGATCTCTCACTTTATGCGAGAAAAATAGAGAAAGGCATTATGCTGCTTGTCATTTATGTTAACGATTTGATCATCACAGGTGAGCCTTCATGTGAAAATGCTATTGAAGCAGAAGTTTGAGATGAAGGATTTGGGAGATCTGTGTTACTTCTTGGGCATTGAGGTGATTAGATCCACAAGTGGGATATGGCTCTTGCAGAGGTAGTATGGATTGGACATGCTATCCAAATATGGGATGATAGGTTGTAAGCCTATTTCAGTTCCTTTGGAGTAGAATGTGAAGCTGAGCACAGATGCAGGTGAGCTTCTGAAAGACCCTACTATGTACAGGTGTGTAGTAGGAAGTTTGATTTATATGACTATTACAGGCAAGATTTGAGCTATGGTATTGGGTTGGTAGGTCATTTTATGCAGGCTCCAAGGAAACCGCATTTGGATGCGGCTAGATGTATACTGAGGTATGTGAAGTCCACATTGCATAATGGACTATTTTATGAGACTGGGGTTCAGATACAATTGCATGGATACACTGATGCTGATTGGGCTGGTAGTATTTCTGATAGACGATCTGCAAGTGGATATATGTTCTCTTTTGGCAGTGTTGTAGTCACTTGGAGTAGCAAGAAATAGCCTACAGCTGCATTATCGAGCACATAGGCTAAGTACAAGGGTGAAGCAATGGCTGCATGTGAGCTAGCTTGGTTGCATAAGCTACTTTATGATATGCATCAGTCTACAAATGGGCCAGTTGTCATTTATTGTGACAACATGAGCAGTATACACTTGGCAAATAATTAACCCATTCTATCATCCTAGAACAAAGCACATTGAGGTGCATTATCACACTGTGTAGGAGAAGGTTGTAGTAGGTTTTATTGATCTAGTTTATGTCAGCATAGAGGATCAGGTAGCTGACATATTCACGAAGGCATTGGGTGCAGAGCAGCTATGCAAGTTCAGAGACCTGCTTGGTGTGTAGGAATTGGGATTGAGCTAGAGGGGGAGTTTTGAGATATCAAGCTCCACTCGTGATATCCCAGAGTGACCGTTGTGCATTTATGTCACCGACTTAAAAATTCATTAAATTTTGGTTGTATTTTAGGGTTAGGGTTTAGGGTTTAAGATTTAGGATTTAGGATTTAGGGTTTAGGATTTAGAGTTTAGGGTTTAGGGTTTAGGATTTATTGTTTAGGAGTTTAGGATTTAGGGTTTAGGAATTAAATGTTTAAAGTTTAGGATTTACGGTGGTTAAGATGTTTTGGTATTAATTGTTTAAAGTTTAGGATGTAGGGTTTAGGTTTAATGCCTTCTCTGCTAGTTTTGATATAAAAGTTATTAAGTAATAATAAGCTCAATGATTATTTATTGTGTCTATTTTTGAGTTGCTAATATATTTTTGTACATAAAACATGTATTTACCCTAACAGAGGGTATGGATGTGGTGTTATATAAGAAGAATGAAAAGGTGGCTTTTGGATGAATTCATAGTCTTGATCCTATGAATGTGTGTCATTTCCAACGTTGTGGTGAGAGAAGATGTGTAGTGATAGTCACCAACGTTGTAAACTACATTTAAAATATCCACATGGAGACTTTGAAACATTGGGAGATATCTTACAATGTGACATATTTGATATGCAAGCACATAGAACGCTCTGGGACCAAGACGAAATTGTTCCAAAGACATACTTTCAAGATATCAAGAAAACTTATTTTGAGGGGGAAAAAGTAGAGATGTTATCTTGCTCTGGAGAAGTCTTAGCAATTGGAAATTTTAAGGGCTATGCTCAGAGTTTTCTCTATATAGTGGAGATAATTAAGTTGACTAGTGCAAGTGTCATTCAAAATGCAATGGATAGTACTTCACATCTAGATGTCCATAATACTATGTCTCATCTACAAGTTCATAGTACTTGTAAATGGGGATTAGCTTTCTTGAAATCAAGTTTGCCCAAGACAGTTTCCTTCAATGTCATGGAAGACACAACATAATATTATCAGAAGAAAATGACTATAACATAAATGGGATCCAAATTGATAAGAAGCTATAGTAGTGATTAAGAGTATCATAGTGGCATGCTCACAAGTATTGAGGACATTATAGTAACAGATGTTGATGTAGAAAAGGTTTCTTGTGTTGCAAGTGACTCAAATATACTCACTGGTATAGAAGACTTGTCTTGTGTTGCAAGTGACTCGAATAGGCTCATTGGTATAGAAGACTTGTCCTGTGTTGCAAGTGACTCGAATAGGCTCACTGGTATAGAAGACGTGTCCTGTGTTACAAGTGACTCGAACAGGCTCACTGGTATAGAAGACTTGTCTTATGTTGCAAGTGACTCAAACATGCTTACTGATATAGAAGACTTGTCTTGTGTTGAGAATAATAAGATGGGACCACAAAGATGGGACCACAAAGAAAAATACATGCAAAGATTGATGGGATAAGTGATGCAATAACAAGAATTAATGATATTAGTGACAATGATCATGATGTTACCACTCGAACGTAGGGCAAAAGGGGCAGAGAATCTGAGACTTGTCATGTTGTTCGTAATATTGTTGCTAGCATGCCAGAGAATATAGATGGGAGAATCTTGAGTTACGAAGGAGAAAGAGTTCAACCACAAAATTCAAGAGGCATTGGCAACAAATTGACATCAATGAACATGTCTACCAGATTGCTATTTCCAAGATATTATAAGGTATCAAATAATTCTCAAGCCCACAGAACATTTGATTATAGAGATGAAGATTGAAGGGAAATGGCTTCAAGGTTTGATGGGCTTACAACTGGAAAACGCAAGACACTATTTACAAAAAGAAAGTATGTGAGTGTGAAGAGGCAAAGAATCATGGCATCAATTCCAGAATCAAAGAGATATGTAATGTTATCTGAGGAGAATATGGAAAGGATGCTTATGCGAGTTTGTTGCAAGAGACTTTGCATTAGAAAAGTTGGGAAAGATGATTGTGCAGCCATATGCCTTGGTATTTGGAGTAAGACAGTGCCTGATAGACATAACTATCTTCTTAAGAGTTTTCGTGTTTTCTTCATCAAGGCACTTAATCAAGATTTGAGCACAAGACACTATAAATCTAGATTGAAACCCATGGTTAATGGGAGACCCATTTGCAATTGAGGATATCAATGGTTAACTAGACTATCACATGGCACATACTAGACCATCTAGGCAGAGGTGAAAGAAAAAGTGATTCATACAATTCATGGAAATACCTACAAGCTTAAATGCCATGGAAGCACTATAAATGCAACTGCAACATTAAAGCAAGTTCTCGAAGACCATGCATTACCACAACCTCATCTTTAACAAACAATGCTAGATGGATGTGTCAAATGTCAACAACATCTTCCTTTGGGAATGACAAAGAAGGTCATCTAAGAAATTGTCAATAAAACTTTACAAGACAGAGACAAGAGCATGATTTCATGGTGTACAAAATTTGGTGTAGAGATTTTTGCCATGTTAAGACACCATCAAAGCAAAGTATGTCAAAAGCATGACAACTTCCATTGCAAGGGCTACAGACACATGTATGAATTTTTTTCCGTCAAATACAAGAGAAAACCCACCCTCTTTAGAGGGGAGTGTTGCTATTGAGCCACCATTCCAAAAGTTGCCAGAGAACTTGCTACTCCAACTAGATAATTATGGGTCTGAGAACAAAAATAGATACTTGTTTGCATACCTTTCTCTTCTTATAGCAAGGGGCATTTTCAAGACAGTTCAATTAGGCTTCTTGATGGTAGGGCACACACATGAGGACATTGATGCAATGTTTAGCAGGTTTTCTAAGAGCTTGTGGGTGGGACAAACATTCACTTTCCCTTATCTGATGGATACATTCCAAAAATGTACATCATCTTCACTGGCACCATTTGTTCTTACAGGGGTTCCTAACTTCAAGGATTATGTGGATGGCTACCTATGTGATGGGCAAGAAATGCTAGTTGGACATGCAAAACCATTACAATTTCGATTTTACATGCAAGGTGACGGACCAATGATGTAGTACAAGGTGCATCCAAAATCACCGAATTGGATGCCCATTGAAGGGAGAATTGAGCTATGGAAGAAAGATAGTGAGGGTCGATCATTGTTGCCAACAGGTTGTCCAGATATACTGCCAATGGCTGCATTTGTGAGAGATCACTTGCAAGTAATATTAGGGATAAAGGATTACATTAAGTTTTGGGAGAGATGTGCAAGTGAAAAGAATGCATCATATGAGTCCTACATTATGCCAGTGATAGACTATTGGAAAACCATGATCGGTGAGCTCAAACAGGAAAACATCTCAGAGGTAGGAGTGTACAGAGAGTTTTGGCCAAGAACACAATCTCCTGATGAGGAGGATGATATAGATGCTTGCATTAATGATTTCCAAGGCTATGAGGAATGGAATGATCACTATTGTGGGCCTCTAAAAGGTAAGCCAAGGGAAGAGTTTAGACCAATGGTGGATGTTAAACAAGGTGACTTTGTCTTGGTGAGGCCATCAGATCCTATATACCCCATATGGCTTGGGGTTGCCATATCAAGTGCTGAGATGGATGCTGCTTCTCCTAATTTCAAGAAATTATTAATTCAGTATTGGGCACCATCAGTTAAGAGAAAGGGGCTCAGTGATGCAGATGCCTATGTTGATTGCTGGAACAAGTATTGGGCAGAGAATAGGTTGGATCCACAGGTATGGGAGTGTATTGATGCAATTGTCTGGTCATGGATATCAAAATCCATAAATAGACCCAAGAAGACCAAGATTCCATAGAGGTATGTATCAAAGCACAGGAGAGCTTGCTTGGTATCAGAGCATAGAAAATGGTGTCGATTTTCTCTCTTTTAATCTCCCAAACTTCCATTGTAATGTGTGTTCTCATGTGATGTTTCTCAATTGTTGTTATCTTGTCAATGGGTATTTGCATATTATTAATATGACAATTTTCAGACGCTGACCTTCACCAACAATTGCTTTGTTTCTAGTGGAACTCAATATGCATTGTGTTTGTTACCACCACCAACTGGTGTTTATTAACACCTCAAGTAAAATATACATGTTGTTCCTAGACGGTGTTTATTAACACCACCAAATACATGATTTTCAAACTCTACCACAAATGCTTTGTTCCGGTTTTTATACGCAATGAACTGTTTCACAACCAATGAAGTTTTTCATAATCATTGGAATTCCAAATATAAGCATATTCAATATTGGTAAAATTTCCACAATCAATGAAAAATTTCCCAAATTTAATGAAGCCTTTCCCAATTTTAATGAAATCCACCCAATTTCGAAATTCCCAAAATGCAACTTTTGTCCCACTTTATCTAATACTGTGTTTCTTTGAAAACCTCACTACAAGTGCCTCTATATGCATTTTTCCCACTCTTGAATTGTTCTTCCTTTCCTCTTCTTGTAAGGCACTAATGATGCCTTCTAATGAGGGTTGAGGTAGACTCTTCCAAGTAGTAACCACATAGTCAAAATATTGAGGCATGCTCTTTAAAAGCACTTGGCATAGCATAATCCTCAGTGACAGGGGAATTAATTGAAGCTTAACAAAATCAGCTAGTTTTTGGTGTGTTTCTCCTCAAATGCTTAACCAAATGAGCTCAAACTTCATTAGCAACTTGCTTGTAGCGTCGCCCAACTCGTACTCAGAGGAATTATCAAATAGTTGAGGCATTTGGTAGAATCGTGTGAAAGTTCACCAAGCGAAGAAGATATCATCTAGAACGTAAGGCTTTGATACCAAATGTGGAAACACGTGGGATAGAATAGATGCATCTTGGAAGAGGAGTGAGAGCACAAGGTGTAACCAAAAATTTTGTTCACTCTTAATTGTGAGAGAGGTGACTATCTCTTATAGAAATGGGAAAAAGTGGCCTAGATCATAGCACCTTCCCTACATCAGTGGTGGCAATCAGCCCCTACATCAGTGGGACTGGCCTAAATCAAAGGGAACCTCCCATGTGGGGGCCTTTGTCTTACATCATCACCTAGGTCACACACTAGACACATCATAGCACTTGATGTGCATCTATAACACACACACACACACACCCATGTGACTCCCCTAGATGCGAACATGCACCATAGAGAAAGCCCTTGATCACACTTATCCCAACAATTCCATAGCTGCCTCTAAATTTCTAGTAGCTTGCCTTTTAAATAGTGTTCTTTGCCTAGAAACATCACGACATGCCCTACGTGTCACATATAGCATCCTCACATTCCACCATCTCTTGTAAATAAAAACATCTATATTTCTGTGTGTGTGTGTGTGTGTGTGTGTGTGTGTGTGTGTGCATGTGTGTGTGTCTGTGTGTCTGTGTGTCCCTCTGTTTCTTTCTCTCTTTCTCTCTCTCCATCTACCTATAGGTTAACGTGTTATGTATATATATATATATATATAACATATTTCATGTTGATTTTTAGACATAGGAGTTGAATATGGTGTTACTATATTTGTGTGTGCCTATATGTTTGCATGTTTTTTGCCTACATATGTGTGTATGCTCTTAGGATACATCATTGTATCTACATATGTTTATATTGAGTCTTATATGTTCCACGTGTTTCCTTATATGTGCAAGCTACATTTTGAATTATCACACATAATTATTATCCATCACCTCCATAATTAATAAATGGAGTTGCACATGTACACAATTCCTGCATGGCACCACCATATTGTAGCTCCAAATAAATTTGAGCAACCATAAAGTGCTATTATTGCAATTGAAAAGTTGGCACAAAACTTTTGTGCAATAAACACATACTAAATAACCCAAGGAGGATCCAATTACTAAAATTGTTTTCAAAATTTTGGATTCCAATACAATATCAAATAAGATGTATCTATGGTAATTTCAATTACCATAGGTTGAAATACGGTCTAGCTTACGGCTCACTCTTGTCATAATAGCTGACAACCTATGCAAACTAACTTTAAAGGTCAACACCTTGGCATGCAACAAAGTAACTTGCTCTTTTAAGTTGTTGACTTCTAGTCTACAACATTTATCACAAACAACAGAGCCTTCCCTACCACCCCCCAAAAGAGTTTGCATGTGATCATTTGCAGCCTTCACACTATTCTCAATCCGGTTAATGCTTGAATTGATAGTTTCATCAATCATGCCTATTCTTTCTCCTATTACTCCACTAGTATCCAAATGAATTTCACTCCATAGGGAGCGTAGATATGTTGCATTCATCGAATTCACATGCTTGTTATGCTCACATACATCTTGAATGGACTTTAATTTCTTTGCAACACTGATAGCATGCTGCCTTGAAGATGAATGGCATCTACTGGTGTGTCTTGTTATACCACTACTACACACGGATCCTATTGCGATGTTTATGTACCGACGTTTAGTGCATGTGGGGTGCTAATACTTAGCATGAAAAGCGCTTCCCATAAAGCGTCGCTATATAGCGACGTTAGGCAAACATCGCTATATAGCAACTATTATAAAGGTCACTTTATAGCGACTTTTAAGTGTCGCTATATAGCAACACTGATATACGTTTTCCAGAGAGGTTTTTTACTCATGTAGGTCTTAAAAGTTAGTTTTTTCCAATGACAAATTTTTTTTAATTTTCATACATGTTTGATCTCATAGAGAATAAAAATATGGGAGCATGTACATCAAGCCTTTGAAGCTCATATATTCATGTCCAAGTTTGAGATGAAAAAAATCAATTAAGAGCATTTACATCAATTGTTTCATCTTGAGCCAAGTCTAAACACCAAACAAGTCCATCTCCAACTCTATATCGAGTTGATCTCCTATATCATCATCGTACTCTAGCATCGTACATTCACCTAAAAGTACTTGTTCATCTTCTTTAATAAAGTGTGGTGATTCTTGATAATCGTTGTCTTCTTCCTCAATATCGTGATCTCCATCTTCCTCTCGTGCAATGTCATTATGGGCATCTTTCTCTTGGCTCATATTGTGATCTTCATCTTCTTCGCTAGATTCATCAATTGGATCTAGCATTGGTAGTGGCATCTCCATATCCACATCTCTACCTTCAAAATTTGCTTACTTCATGGTGCAACTTGGATCACGTACCACCATCTTGGATTAGAATGATCCGCATGAAAAACCACCTATATTCAAGATGGGTGCCAAATGTCGTCAATTATATATATGAAATTATGCTCAAGTACATGTATCAATGGATCCTTAAAAACGAAAGCTTCGATTAATTAAATTATTAGTATGCACCTGCTCACAGTGCTCGGGAAGAACAAAAGTATCACTTTCATCGGTCCAATGTTTGGTGGAGTCTATTGCAAAGAAACCGCTACTATCTTTTCTCATTGTCGCATGGGGACTATTGTAAATAGTTCTAAACCATTTTACATCAAGAATGCTTCATAGATGTCGCATATGGTTCCACAATAATCCAACTGCGAGGAGAGAAGATTGGTATCCGAAGCACTTGCTCGGCTATCTTGTGTGAAGTTAGCCATGACTCCACAATCATATGTGACTCTCTTTGAATCGATGCATTCCACGTGAAAATGTCATCCATATGACCATAATGCACTGTGCTTTTTGTACTGTAAAAGAGCATCATTAAAACAATGAAGATGCATCTATTTTATAGCATATATTGCCACAAATAATTACTTAATTACGTCAAGATATAAGAAACTTACATGCACCATACATCCAGATGATAACTCTCGCTCGCGCTCGTTTATTGTCTCTCCATCACGTTCGGCTTTATGTAGAGCCAATTGTAGCCAATCAAGTGACATGTGAGTGGGGAGAAGAGCCAGATCCTGTGGATATGCTTGCGATCACCTGTACATTACTCTAAATCTCATCCTTGCATTTATTCTTTCTGCTTTGGCCACTTCATATCTCTCAATCCACTTCTGCATCTCAGGGCTATTGAGGATACAAAACTTATTGAATTTCTCCATTTGCTCTTCGCTCATCTTTCTTTCAATCCCTTTTCCTTGGGGAACCTCGCCAATGATGCGATCATCATCCTTGTTATGCCAAGCTCGTGGCATATCTAGTGGATCCGTCGATGCAAGAAACTCTGTGATATATACTAATGACTCTTGCACAAGCCATCCCTCTGCCATGCTTGCTTCTGGTCTTGCTCTTTGTCTTACAAATCGCTTTAAAGTTTTCATAAACCGCTCGAGAAAAAACATCCATCGACTATGAACGGTACCTGCAATAGCCACCTCATCAACTATGTGCACAAGCAAGTGGACTTGAGTTGTCATAATGCTCGAGGGAAAGTGCTTCTCAAGCAAGCATACGGCTTTGATGGATTCCACCCTAGCCTTCTCGATGCTCGATATGGAGATCTCTTGTTGAGATATCCTCCTATTTCACATGTCCATGTAAGATATTTTCATAATCAGTCTACAGATTAATCAGCTTAAATTGAAGAAAATGCAATCAATGCAATTTGATAGTAAGCATACCTCACAATACCACAGATCTTGAATATAGCATTTCTAACATCTTCTTGTAAGCACTCTTTTATTGTAATTGGGAGGATGAACTATCAAAGCAACAAAGAAGTCATGTCAACAATATAACATAGTCATAATTACACTAACGCATCACGATTATCGGTATACTAATTCTACTTAGAATACCTGTAAGACCTTATGCCAATCATGGGACTTGAGCCCCACTAAGCTTATTGTCCTTTGAAAATGCTCCTTTCAAGCAACGCATGTACCCTGTCAGTGTTTGAAAAGAGGCAATGTCTACCTTGCCCATTGCCTCCTCCCTCATAGAGAGGATTCACATTGCTTTCGAGAGGACAAATTTTCCCGAAGCATGCACTTGGGGCCACAAATGAGACATCCTATTCATAGCACGCAAGTCTTCTCGCACTCATCTTGAGTCTTTGGAACCAACCAAGTGTGCCCAAATAGCAGCCCCCACATTCTTGAAGATATGCATGGGATCCAAGAGATGATTGATTTGTAACTGACCCCAATAAGGAAGCTCATGAAAGATCGATAGCCTCTTCATAGCAGGAGGAGGTTCCTCTCCATTTGCCCTCGAAGCTTGAATCCAGTCACTTGCCTTCAAATATGATGGTGGTGGATCAAGCTGACCTCCACATGCAAGATGGTCGAGCGGAAGGTATCGAGCATGACCTTCATAAACATTTTTCCTCATATGTCTGGAGTAGCGTGCAAGCGATTTCAAACCCGGTCCACAAATAGGACAAGCATGGTACCCACTTGTAACAAGTCCTACATGCATGCATGAATGTGTTAGTATAAGACATGCATGTGAAAGAGAGTCATAAAAGCATAATCCCTCATTATACATGTAGAGACACAACCACGTACCTGTGCACTCTCCATATCCTAGGTAGTCATGCATGGTCCACATCAAGATACCCCTGACCAAAATATCATTGGTATGTCTAGGAGCTCTGGAAATATCAAAGACCTGCACTCCTCTCCATAATATCTGTAACTCCTCTTTCAAAGGTACCATGTACACGTCCATATTTTTTGCCTTGTACTTTCCTGGCACAAGTAGTGCAAGCATGAGGTGTCCTTTTTTATTGTTAGCCATGGTGGGATATTGTAATTCACCACGACTATGGGCCATGTCGACCAAGATGTCGAGCGTAACCCGAAAGGATTCACGCCATCCATGGCGAGCCCAAGATGTAAGTTGCGTGGTTCCCTCGCAAAGTCGAGCCATTGATTATCTATGTGCTTCCAAGCTGCATAATCTACGGGAATCCTCAATGTGTCATCAGTAGACCGATGAGATGCATGCCATGTCATCAACTCCGCTATGGATTTGCATGATTTGGAACATGTGTTGTATTCTTGCAATGATGGGAAATTATCTCAAGACCTTTACCGATATCCGCTCACCCTACAAGTCATCTCTATATCATTGTTCCCCACACTTTGGACAACTAGCCAAATCTCCATGCTCACGACGAAAGAGAATACAATCATTACGGCAAGCATGGATGGTATCATAATCCATACCCACCATTGTTAGCATCTTTTTTGCTTCATCTCTTGATGCGGGCATGGTATTTGGTGCAAGCAACATCTTTTGGAGCAACCTATGATAATTCAAACATACAAAGGCTTCGAACAATGATGATTCAATAAACACTATTCAAATGATGATTCTCAAACCAAACAATATCCAAATAATGAGTCAAATTAATGCAAGATCTAACCTCATTAAGGCCGAGACACTTGTATCCGACCACCCATACTTTACTTGCAGATTCAAGATTAAGAGACAAGCACGTAGTTTAGACATCCTAGCACCCTCGTACAATTGTGTTGATTGCAACTCTCGTATTTTGACCTCAGACTCTGACATCACGTGTACATGGGATGTAGTGCCCCTAAAAATAGAATCCATCATGTCAACCATACCCTCGTCATCATCCGGGAGACTATAGTCTTGCTCAAAGTGTCAAGGTATATGCATACCCTCGTCAGCCTCCTCATCCTGTTTTAAGATTTTGTGTAAATATAAGATCTTGTATTTCCTGGTATCCAATAAGACTACGAGCTTAAATATCTTTGACTTACCAATTGTCCATCAACACGTGCAACACCAACGGTGGGTACTGGTTTGGGCTCCTCCCCATACATCCGTAAGTGGCACATGATAATACGACGATGTCGTACTTCTCGCTTGCAATGAGTGCAATGATAGTATAACCTCTCCGTAAGCCACTTTGTGCTCTCGAGCTTTGGCACATCATCGGATGAGCTTCCACTCATCCCTTCCATCTACACTCATAAAATCACAACATAAGTTGCAAGAAAATATATTAACAGTTATAAAATAGCATCTATGAGCTTCCCTTCAACTTAGAACAAAGAGTGTCTTAAAGCATCACTATATAGTGACGTTTTGCTCTGTTCCGTCGCTATATAGCAACGCTTTTAATTAAAAACGTCGCTATATAGTGACAAAAAAGTGCTGCTATATAGCGACGCTGTGGGTTAAAACCGAAAACTGACACGACCTCCCACTCTCTAATCTTTTAAGTAAGCAAGGCAATCTCTCCTCCCACCTATTTCCAATGACCTCCCACCTATTTTCGATAACCTCCCACTCTATTCTCCACTCCTCACCCTTCTCCTAGCTCTTGTGCTCCCTCTCCACCCTTCTCCATCTTTGGTTTCTTGAAAGGAAGTTTTTCAAGAGGTGAGTCTCTTTCAACAATGTAGGTTATTTGTTTGTTAGCTTTAGTTTTGTGAGTGCTTCTCCTTGTATTGCTAAACCTGTAAACTAGTTTTCATGCTTGTTTTCAAAGGATTGAAACAAAAAATGAGATTTCAAGAAAGAAAGAAGACTCACCTCTTCTAGTCTTTTTTGTATTTCTCTTCCTTCTCTTTCTCCTTGTCTCCTCAATCTCCTCCTTTCAAGAAGTTACTTTTGTAATCTCCTCCTTCCTCTAACATCTTATTTGAAAAATGGTATGTTTCCTCTCTTTTGTAGGGCTAGTCCACAACATCGAGCAGGACGTACTATTTCAGGTAAGTGCTTCCTCTTTTTTCCATTTTTTATTTTTGTTATTTGCATTCGCCTGCAGCTAGCGCCTTAAGCGCTAGCTGCAATGATGGGCATAGGAACCCTATCTTCCCCTCTCTTTCCTCTTCTTTCCCTCTTCTCTCCTCTTCTTTCCCTCCTTTCCTTCTTCTCTCCTTCAATCTTTCAATCTCTTTCCCCCTCTTTTTCCCTCTTTCCTTTCCCTCTTCTTCTCTCTTTCCCTCTTTTTCCCTCTTTCCTTTCTCTCTTCTTCTCTCTTATTTTCCCTCTTCTTCTCTTTTCCAATCTCTCTTTCCTTTCCCTCTTCTTCTCTCTTCTCCTCTTTTCCCCCTCTTTTCCCTCTTTCATGCTCATGTTCTTATGCTCATGCATAAGCATAAGCATGAGCATATGTCTCTATCTCTTATGCTTATGCTTATGCTTATGCATAAGCATAAGCATGAGCATAAGAGAAGAAGACATATGCTCATGCTTATGCTTAAGCATGAGCATAAGAGAAGTAGACAATGTATGCTCATGCATAAGCATGAGCATATGTCTCTTTTTTCCTCTTTCCTTTCCCTCTTCTTCTCTCTTTTTTCCCTCTTTCTCCTTTCCCTCTTCTTCTCTCTTCTGCTCTTTTCCCCCCTCTTTTCCCTCTTTCATGCTCATGTTCTTATGCTCATGCATAAGCATAAGCATGAGCATATGTCTACGTCTCTTATGCTTATGCTTATGCTTATGCATAAGACTCCCATTATGCATAAGCATAAGCATGAGCATAAGATAAGAAGACATATGCTCATGCTTATGCTTAAGCATGAGCATAAGAGAAATAGACATATGCTCACGCATAAGCATGAGCATATGTCTCTTTTTCCCTCTTTACCCTTTTCCCCCCTCTTCTGTTGGTAAACTGAAAAGAAAGAGTAGAGTGGACACAAACTCAGAATACTTGCATTATGGACTGAAGAAGAGTGAGGTCCTTAAGTAGGCACCTCATACATGCTCACTGACATCACTGATGACTTCAGAGCTCCACAATCATCTCCTCAATCTGCTCCTAGATTCTCTCAATCATCCTATGTGGCTCTCCACCACCTAACTGTGCTTGTGGGCACCTAACTGTGCCTCTAGCACTCACACATAGAAACCAAGGTGTGCCTAAGGCATACAAACTGAAAGTAGATTTGCATTTTCTGTCTTTGCTTTGGCTCTGCAAAACTTCTCATGATGGTTGTTCTTGCCACAGTGTTTGCATGGATTAATTTTGAAGCAGTCCTTTGAAAGTTGATTTGTCTTTCCACAGTGATTGCAAGGGGTAAACTTGCCCTTCTAGACTTTTACAGCATAAACAGTGTCATTGCCTTTCCTGAGCTCCATATGCCTTTCTTCTTATTGGAGAGCAGAGATAATACCTTCAAGATTAGGATTAGGAAGATTTTTCAAAGTGGTAACTATGTGATCATAATCTTCAGGCATATTCTTAAGTAACACTGCCATAGCATCATCTAGAGTAATAGGAGAGCTAATAGAAGCTAGTTGAGTCATAAGACTCTACATATAGTTGACATGAGCTACCAAAGTAGTACCACTAGCCATCTTCAATTCAAAGAAAGAGATTTTAAGTGATAATTTAAAGATGTGAGAGCTAGCACCAAAAATCATGTCAAGCTTCTGCCAAGCTTCTGAAGGAGACTCTAAGTCAGAGATGTGGTGAATATAATCATCTCCTAAAGCAAGAGCAATGATACCATATGCTTTCTCCTCTCTAGAAGGATCCCTTGTCGGGCATGTCAGAGTTGAGGATTCTCTAGCATTGGATGCTGTAGAAGAAGCGGTTGGAGTCAGTTTGACAAGTCCCTAGAGGTTCTCCCTCATCAATGCAAATTTCACCTTCATCTGCCATGTGTGGAAGCCCTTTCCATTGAACTTCTCTAGATTCAATAGGGTAGCCATGAGAGGGTCTAACCCAGATATTGGGCAGTGTCTTTCTCTCTTACAAGGCAAAAAATAACTGAAAGGCTTCCAAAATATAAGCACTTGATGTAGCAAAGACTAGTGACCAATATTCAATCAATGATGCTTCTTCTTACATGCTTCATAGAGGTGGCTAAAATGAATACTTTCCAATCAAAACCAGGTCTAGCAATTCAAAGCAAAACTGAAGCCACACTTGTACTGATATTATTGAAAGTTTCAAAAAACCAGAAATGCTAGAATAGCATCTTATGTAGCATCATCTTCAAAAACTTGTCAAAACCAAAAGGCTAAACTTGGAGGGCTTGTAGCTTACTCTTCAGAGTAAAGGAAAAGGGGGTTTTTAAGGCAAAAGAGAGCTGATATACCATATAAGGTCCTCTGGGAAGAAGAGGCGCAAAAACGCGTCAGGTCGCCATAACTTGCCCCTTCAACGTCGACTGGTTTTTTACTGATTTCTCCTTGAATATGCAGCCATTGCTACTCAGATTTCAGCAGCAGCTTGCCCTTAGTGTCCTCCAACACGGGTGAAAGGAATTCGTAGATGGACAAGTACACAGACAAAATTGCATGGATTTTTGTCCATCAGTGTAAGTGTTGGCATTTCACGTACAGTCACAATTTCCCAGAAAGCTTGCAGCTGGAAGTTTGCCCACACTAGAGGAGTTTGCAGCTCAGAGAGTTTGGGCAATGGTCGTTTGTAGGCAAAGAACCAGGCTCTCAAAGATTTTGGGAAGGAGGAAAATGGGGAAGAAGAAGATGAAGAACAAGAAGATGATGTGGCAGAAATGGGCTCAAGGGGGATCAAAGGGCTATGATACCATGTTGGTAAACTGAAAAGAAAGAGTAGAGTGGACACAAACTCAGAATACTTGCATTATGGAATGAAGAAGAGTGAGGTCCTTAAGTAGGCACCTCATACATGCTCACTGACATCACTGATGACTTCAGAGCTCCACAATCATCTCCTCAATCTGCTCCTAGATTCTCTCAATCATCCTATGTGGCTCTCCACCACCTAACTGTGCTTGTGGGCACCTAATTGTGCCTCTAGCACTCACACATAGAAACCAAGGTGTGCCTGAGGCATACACCTTGAGATATCCCATCATCTTCCCCAATCTTCTCTCTTTCCCCTCTTCTTTCCCTCCTTTCCTTCTCCTTCTCCTTCTCCTTCCCTCTTTCAATCTCTTTCCCCTTTTCCAATCTCTCTTTCCTTTCCCTCTTCTTCTCTCTTCTCCTCTTTTCCCCCCTCTTTTCCCTCCTCTTTTCCCCCTCTTCTCCTCTTTTAATTCCCTCCTCTTTTCCCTCCTCTTCTCCTCTTTTCTCTCCTCTTTTCCTCTTCTTCCTCTTTTCTTCTTCCTCTTCTTTCTCTCTTCTTCCTCTTCTCTCCCTCTTCTTCCTCTTCTTTCCCTCTTTCCTTTCCCTCTTCTTCCTCTTCTCCTCCACTTTCTCTTTTCCCTCTTCTCTCCCTCTTCTTCCTCTTCTTTCCCTCTTTCCTTTCCCTCTTCTTCCTCTTCTCCTCCACTTTCTTCCTCTTCTCCGTCTCTTATGCTTATGCTTATGCTTATGCATAAGACTCCTCTTATGCATAAGCATAAGCATGAGCATAAGAGAAGTAGACATATGCTCATGCATAAGCATGAGCATATGTCTCTTTTTCCCTCTTTCCTTTCCCTCTTCTTCTCTCTTTCTTTCCCTCTTTCCCCTTTTCCAATCTCTCTTTCCTTTCCCCCTTCTCTTATGCTCATGCATAAGCATAAGCATGAGCATATGTCTTCGTCTCTTATGCTTATGCTTATGCATATGTCTCCTCTTATACATAAGCATAAGCATGAGCATATGTCTCCTCTTATGCATAAGCATAAGCATGAGCATAAGAGAAGGAGACATATGCTCATGCCTATGCTTAAGCATGAGGATAAGAGAAGTAGACATATGCTCATGCATAAGCATGAGCATATGTCCCTTTTTCCCTCTTTACTTTCCCTCTTCTTCTCTCTTTCTTTCCCTCTTTCCCCTTTTCCAATCTCTCTTTCCTTTCCCTCTTCTTCTCTCTTTCCCCCTTCTCTTATGCATATGTCTCCTTCTCTTATGCTCATGCTTATGCTTATGCATACGACTCCTCTTATGCATAAGCATAAGCATATGCTCATGTTTATGCTTATGCATGAGCATAAGAGAAGGAGACATATGCTCATGCTTCTGCTTATGCATGAGACATATGCTCATGCTTATGCTTATGCATGAGCATATGTCTCTTTTTCCCTCTTTCCTTTCCCTCTTTTTCCCTCTTTTTTCCCTCTTCTTTCCCTCCTCCTTTCCTCCTCTTCTCCTCTTTTAATTCCCTCCTCTTTTGCCTCCTCTTCTCCTCCTTTCCCTCCTCTTTTCCTCTTCTTTCCTTCTTTCCTTTCCCTCTTCTTCCTCTTTTCCTTTGCCTATGCCTATGCCTATGCCTATGCCTATGCTTATGTTTGTTTTTTGTTTTTTTGTTTTCGTTTTTGTGTCTATGTAAGACATGGGATCACGTTGCACGTTTGACGAGTATAGACAACCTGGCAGGAGGAGAGCTCACGATTTATATGCTCCAGAGGACTTTGATTCCTCTCAGGTGACTACTCCAAGGACTACCGACTCCTCTCAGACCTAGCATTGCGACTACCCCTAGTCTGACTCCTCTTGGATGTAGCACTGCGACTACCCCTCAGGGAACTCCTTTGCTAGCCACGCATGGCTTTGTCGGGAGTCCCGACGAGTTTGTAGTGTAGATGAGCGATGAGGAGGCTGTGAGATTCTTCTCTTTGCTATCTCAGAGGAACTCAGCAATTCCCTCCCCTACACCAACAGCTAGACGTACTGCCCAGATGTCCCCTCGTGCCCCTTTGACCAAGGGGTCATCACCTGCGCATGCCTCTCGTAAGGGAAGGAAGAGTAGGAAGGGCAGCTTATGTTGTGCTGACTCGGGAGATATAGATGCGTCAGCACACTCACATTCATATAGGTCTCCACTTGGTCTAGAGACACAGTATCAGTCAGGTCCCTTACCCTTTCCTACTCCCACTGCTACTCCTCGCTCCGGAAGTGCTCGCACAGCTTCCACTCCTTCTGACTTTGCTACCATCAGTCCTCCTTACTCATCAGGGGATCTCTCCTATCAAATCATGGCTGCTAAAGAGATAATAGAAGATAGAAATGGCAAAGTAGTGATAGCCACCATGAGGCGGTTGATGGGCCATCACTTCAAGAGCGGCATTGCTACCGATTGGCGGTATCAAGATGACCAAAAGAAGTAGGCGATCATCAATGAATTAAAACAAAAATACCCTAACCTGCCAAATTGGGAGTTTAATGAGGATTATATGCGAGAGTGCATGGGTTTGGTCTTGAAGCATCGTAGATCAACCTTGCGTACTTTCAACAGAAAGGGGTTGGCTAAACCCAGCTGGGCAGACAAAGCTGATTGGAAGTTCTTCAAGAAGTAGAATAGGGACCATCCCGAAATGTACGAGGGTCAGAGGAGGGTTGCGAAGAGATGGCTGGACATCGTAGATACTTCACACTTTGGTGCAGGCGGACGGTTGGCATTTGAGGCAACCATGGTAAGTCTACTTCTTCTCATTTAATGTATTGTTCTATTTATTTTACTACATATTACATGCACTTTAGCTAACTGTAACTCTCGTAAATTGGATCCACAGCAAGTTGCGATGGGTCATCTTCCTACAAATGCAGAGACGCGACGTGCATTTAGCATAGGAACAAAGCCGTGGTTTATTGAGCAAGAGGCAATGGGAGTGATGGTCGATTGGGCTGAGGTGGCTGCTCACACCGTGTAAGTCTACTCCTACTTGTAATCTCACTTTTTAAATTGTTTTATTCTTTAAGTTACACACACAGACACACACACACACATATCCTCATTTGTCTATCTATATGAGTGTGTATGTATAGTCATATTATAATATATAAGTAGATAGGTCCAGAGCTCACATATTTGGGCATTTTGTTATTGTACTAACTATTCACTTATATAGGTGAATGAGATATATAGAGATCGCATGTTATTGGGCCATTTTTTTATTGTACTAACCAATCACTTATATCAATGTGTGTAGACATATAGGTGCATGTATGTGAATATGATATATAAACATGTAAACATATATATGCATGACATCTAACTTGATGGAACATTATCATGAAATAGAAGTGTATTCATCACATATAAGCATTAACACATGTAGTATGGACGTGAGTGCAAAGTCTAGCTATGCATGTATGTGCATAGCTACGCATTAGGCAAAAGAGTCTGTGTGTGTGTGTGTGTGTGTGTGTGTGTGTGTTTTACTGTACTATAACCAAGAACCTATATGAATGTGTGTAGCCATATAGGTGCATGTAAGTGAATATGATATATAAACATGTAAACATATATGCATGGCATCTAACTTGATGGAACATAATCATAAAGTATAAGCATAATCATAATCATGAAATATAAGCCTAAGCATGTGTAGTATGGACGTGTGTGTAAAGCCTAGATATGCATGTATGTGCATAGCCACACATTAGGCAAAAGTGTGTGTGTTTTATTGTACTATAACCAAGCACCTATATGAATGTGTGTAGCCATATAGGTGCATGTATGTGAATATGATATATAAACATGTAAACATATGTGCATGGCATGTAACTTGATGGAACATAATCATAAAATATAAGCATAATCATAATCATGAAATATAAGCATAAGCATGTGTAGTATGGATGTGTGCATAAAGCCTAGATATGCATCTATGTGCATAGCCACACATTAGGCAAATGTGTGTGTGTGTGTGTGTGTGTGTGTGTGCACGCCCACATGTGCATGCGTGTGCTTTTTTACTTCTACTTTAAAAAAATTAAAAACAAACAAATAAACATTACCAACTTGGTGTAATAAAGAATGTAGAGAAGAGGTATTGGTGGCATGAATTCGGTGAGCTAACAATGATCACTTAGAAGTGCCTACAATGAAAAACACAAAAAATAAGGGTTAAGTTAGGTGTGCATTTGTATGTGTGTGTGTGTAGTTAGACTATCCATATAACACAATTATAACACAGTTAGTTGCAGGAGCTGTTGAGAATAAAATTCTCCACCAAGCTTGTAATATTTCTACCTATATGTCTCTAGATAGATGCATTTGACTTTAGCTACTAAACCTGATGCAAAGGATTTCATGAGCTCATCTTGGAGTTCATCTACAATAGCATCCACCGACGAAGGGCCCTGCAAGGTTATTGAGGCTCCTTGTGTACAGCTAGTACAAACTGAGCAAAACACCCATCAACAAAGGAATGGCATGCACAAGGAAGAGCTATCACTGCAGTTTTGGCCCTCAAAGGCATGTGCATAGGAGCCAGAACACATGATCATGGGTTTTAGGTTCAATGCCTTCGTATCAAACATCCTACATAAAAATCATCCTCCCACCTAGGAGGTTGCATAACTGGCCTTTTGCTCATGCATTGCTTAAGCAAACAAAATGCCTTATCTTGCTCTAGTCCCCATTGGAAATATACATTTTTCTTTGTTAATAAATTTATAGGATACATCTTTTTAGAAAACATATGAACAAAGCACTGGTAAAGTAAATACTTTGTTTTACCCAAAATGCCCCTCACCTCTCTGACATTACTAGGTGGTGGAAGGGCCATGATTTCTTGTACCTTCTCAGGATCCATTTCTATACCTTCCTCCAAGATAACATGTCATAACAAAGCCACCTTCTAGCTCATGAAACGTTGGAAAGTTGTTGCTGCATTAGTTAAACCAAATGGCATCACCCTATATGCATACACCCCGCATGGTGTAACAAGTGAAGTCTTCCTTTGATCTTCCTCACAAATCTGATCTCCCAAGAATGTGTAGTATGGACTGTGCATCTACAAACTCGATGGATTTCTCAGAACAAAATACATTCTGAAGGTCGTGGCACTATGCAATGCTTTATGTGCAGCGCTGGGAGACTCAAATGGTAGTCATCGGAGGATGTAGCTCTCTGCATGAGGAGAAGCTCTGGCTACCCAAAACCATAAGCAGGAGGAGGGTGAAGGCAGTCTTCATGAGTATTGGCATCAAGCAACGCAAGCCTTCTCCGCTTGTACATAGGCTGCCTGGGTTGATCGTTACTTGCTTCACCACCCTTCTCCCCCTGAAAGATATGAGCCCTCGGAGCCCCTACACTCCTTGCACTCCAACGTGTTGCCCAGAAGCTGACACCAAAAGGGGGGTCTATCGGCCCTCAAGGCAAAACCTCCACTACAACCTCTCAATGACGATACATCTTCCTCTCTCCCTTCTCCTAACTCTCGTTCCTCTCAATGCAGATACGCCTTCCTCTCTCTTTTCTCCTAACTCTTTTTCTTCTAAACGGCAATTTGAATGCAATAAAAAACTTGTGTAACATATTAAAAAAACCTCGAGTGTTCACACTCCACTGATCAAGCCTGCAGTGCTTTAGCAAGAATGTTCCACGATCACGCTCCACTATCAACGCTCCACTGATCAAGCCTTTCATGATTTTGCAAGAGTGTTCCACGATCACACTCCACTGATCATGCAAGTTGGCATACTTCATAAGGTAGTGTCGGCCACACAAAAGGATTGAGTAAGGGAACATAGGCGTAGAGTACACAATTAAGGGAACATAGGTGAAGAGTGCACAATGGAGATGACCTCATTGTGCGGGCTTGGTTCATGGAAGTCGGCTGGCCAAAAACTATGCCACATGGGTATTAAGGGCAAGGAGAAGGGAGGCATTTGGGAGGAGCCTAGAAAGGCACCACGTGTCATAGCTCTTTTCTCAACACCACATTTCTTTCAAATAAGGAAGTATAGAGGTACCAATTTCTTGAAGCCTAGTGTTTGAAGGTTAATGGAGTGTCCCACTCGAGAGACATTCTTTCTTTCCATAGTACAATAGACTTGGAAGGATCAAATTCACCTATAAATGGTCATCAAGACCATGCAATGGCACTTTATAGTTTCTAGCACGTATAAAACACATAGATATAAACTTGATTTCAAGTGCTCTTATCTACACCATCGAGTTCAAATACTCCATCACCCTCTATATATGCTTCTATTGTTTGTGCTACTGAAGGCAGTCTGCATGAGCATTGTCCTTCTTCTTTTTCACACAATAGTAAACTATTTTAGGCAGACAGTGTATAAAGTCTTCTGCTTACCTTTGACTTTTAACCATATCGAACCAAAATTGTTTGCAGCTGCAAGCAGCCCAATCCTCCATCGCCACAATTGAATATGACTGTGAGTCTACTTCTGAGCATGCGACGGCAAGCGCCTGCTTGCTTTGAATTGAATGACCTAGCCTTGCGCTTGCCTGGTCCCCTCGAGATTGATTGGATCCGACATCCCCCATGCCATCAAGGCAGAGCACGATTCTCTCTCTCTCTCTCTCTCTCTCTCTCTCTCTCTCTCTCTCTCTCTCTCTCTCTTTCGCTCTCTGACTAAGCTCCTTGCTAAAGCATCCATGCATAGTAGCGTGACATCCTTCGTGGTGGCTGAAACACAAAAATAATGTATAAAAGATGAAGAAAAAAACCTTGCTGCGTGAGGTTGAGACCTTGCTATGTGAGTTTGGGACTCTCTTGCTAGCAACAACAAAACCCAGCAATGCTCACTGCATAAGCTCCATCCTCCAATGATCGTGAGACAACTCTCAATTCTCTCACTAGCAACAATAGAATAGGATAGTGGAATAGGAGAGGCAACAATAGTAGAATCCAGCAACAGCAGAATAGGATAGCAGAATAGGAAGTGGTGCAACAGCAGAATAGGATAGGGCAACAACAGTAGAATCCAGCAAGAACAGAGTAGGATAGGAAAATAGGAAGAAGTGCAGTAGTAGAATAGGATAGCAAAATCAGATCTTCGCTAGCAATCACAGCAAAATCAAATTCCTCATTGTGTGGGCAATCCTCCATCCTAGAAAGGCAGCTTGAGAGGAGGCTGCTGGAGAGGAGAGGAACCTCAAGAGGATCCAAACGATGGACACGTGGAATACCCCTTGGTATGACATGTGAAGCTCCTGTCCATCGTATCTAGCTGCATATGACCATGGTTTTAACTAAAAATTCTTCATCAATACATGAGCTATATTGAAAGTAATACAAAAAACATCGAAACATATGCTTTTACTTTTCAATGAAGAATGTTTCAATGGGATCTTGAAGCATGAGTGTGCCGTACGTCCATTAGAGAGCAACAGTGCTGCAATACAAGAAGATGCACATGCCAAGGAGATGCTGGCTCACAGAAGAGTAAAAGTGTTACAAAGAGTTGTCTCAATTGTGCACTATTATGAACAAATGTAACCTCTTGCATAGACACGAATCACTCTTCATCAATTTCGAGTAAACATTAAATCTAGGTGAATTAATTTTATGCCACACAAGTAAATAACGAAATAGTATGGTCATACTATATATTGAACAGTGCCGCAATACCACAAGATGCGCATGCCAAGGAGATGCTGGCTTATAGAAGAGTAAAATTGTCACAAAGAGTTGTCTCAATTGTGCACTATTCTGAACAAATGCAGCCTCTTGCATACACACAAACCATGCTTCATCACTTTCCAGTAAACACTAAATCTAGGTGAATTAATTTTACATCACATAAGTAAATAATCAAATAGTATGGTCATACTATATATAGAATAGTAGAACACTTTAGAAAGGCAACAAAGATACTCACATCATGGTGTTGTTGCACCTATAGAACTTCCTTGTATACGACATTCGTAGTACAGATCCTATTTGAATCCTCGACATTGGTCTCACATGCATTTTGTTGAACAAATATCTTGATAGTATTTGATGATCATACACGTGAGAAAGCCACATATAATTGCCCATGACTAAACACTGGTGCTGCCAAGTATAATCCTAGAACAGACATTGTTTGACCTTGTGCTTTGTCTATGGTCATGCCAAATGCTAGTCGAACGGGAAATTGTCTCCTCCTCATCTGATCAAAGGGAAGCTGAAATTACTTGGAATAAATGTTATCCTTGGAATAAAGACCCTATCCCCGATATTAGTTCCAGTAATAATCTTTTCCTCTAGCACTTTGATGTGAAACTCTTTGCATATTAATCGAGTCCCATTGCACAAATCCTTTAGAGGATTCAGATTACACAACAACATGATCGAGGCATTCCTTTTCAAAACCAGCCTATGAGATGGATATCCAACTCCAAGTTCAAGTCTGTTCAAGTACTGCATTGCATATAAAAATGAGTCTATACCTGAATCATTTACTAAATATGCACTCAAATACTCTTTGCCATCACTAGCCATTGCATTCAATGCATTGGTATTGAGTGCATCAACGTCAATATTTCAAGGTGCCAGGATAGCTCGCTTTCAAAAAGATGATGTGTAGTCTACAATTCTTGGAAGGCCTTTATAAAGCCAATCAATCAAGCCTTCCATGGACTTTGTCTCCAAATGCATTTTTTTGGAATTACAACCTCATCTTCTTGCATTCCTCTATCTGTTCCATTGCCTATGTCTAGAACCCACTGTATGAATTCGTGCTCTGATGAGTTGTCTCCATTTTGAAGGACCCGCATATTCTAAGTGAGCCGTAAGACATTTGTATATCTTCAAAATTATAAATGGCACAATGCAGCATTGTCAATTACCTCTTGACCTGCCTTTGGAACCACCGACAACACCTGTCTAAAATCCCCCCCTAATAGCACCACCTTTCCACCAAAAAGTTGGTCACTGGACATGATTTCGGTCGAATGCTTCAAATGCATAACGATGAGTCATAGGTGCCTGGTCCCATATTATTATCTTGGCTACCTTCAAAACATCGGCAAGGTGGCTGTTAACCCTTATATTGCATGTGCTAGTGGCATGCAGATCTAATGGTATCTTGAAGCGTGAGTGTGCTATCTGGCCATTTGCCAATAGCAATGCTGCAATGCCAGAAGATGTGCATACTAAAGCAATGTGTCCCTCACCACGCATCTGAGAGAGAAAAAAATTATATAGAAAGGTCTTTCCAGATCCTCCTGGGCCATCTAGAAAAAACACCCCACCCGCATCTGCATACACTACCCACCAAAATTTGTTCAAGGGTAGCCCACTGAAAATTATTTAAAGTTATTTCCATATGTCAAGCTATTTGTGCATGTTGCCCAACATCGAACATTCTCTCCTCTTGCAGTAAAGCATTTATGACTGAGAAAGATGATCTGTCCTTCAAAGGCAACCCATCAAAATCTGATAACCTTCCTCCATGCTGCAAAAGATTGTGATCCAATTGCAATAGGGTCTCTTTGACTGCCATTTCCCGACGATCAATCATATCATCTATAGTTGATTCGAATGCATGGAAAAAATCATTTGAAAGTGCAAAAGAGAATTTTTCCCACAAAAGGCCAAGAGATGTAGGCTCACAAAAGACTAAGATTGTAACGAATAGGTATCTCAATTGTGCACTATTTTGATCAAACATAGCCTCTTACATATAGGCAAACCACTCCTCATCACTTTCCAATAGTCCTCTAGCAATGCACGCTACTTTGAAAGAAGGATAAAGTTGTCCAGAAAATGTGTGCAGGTCATCAAACGACTTACAACCCTTGCAAACATTGAGCATATGCATGAAATATTGCTCGCCTGTAGACGGAGAAACATTGTACATTTGACTGATGTTGTTTCCAATCTTTCTTTTAGTCCATTTCTTGCCGAGCTTGTTCCAAACCCAACCACCTAGAAAGTCACCATAAAGTAGATTGTTTGCTTCATGATGTAACTCATTGCACTTGAAACATTTTGTAAGAGTAGTTTTTCTATTGTGTTCCCTATCCACTATATTTCGCAAATCATCATCATCCCGAAATGTTACACTATTCAACATAGGAAGATGAACTTGTAACATCTACATGTCGGGCTTTTCATCATGCATGTCATACTCATAAATCCATGAACATGCTACTGATGCCGACACATAACATGAATCTAAATAGCTGATGATCTCATCAATGACCTCATCATTTTGGTTGTGCAATGCTCCTTGCCCTTCCATAGTATTTGTCATCTGCATCCTAATTGTTACTCTATCATAACCCTTATATATGTATTTATATAGATACTTACTAGTTGTGATTGTGGAGAAAACTTGAACATTGATGTGTGCCTTATACTTCATCGAAAGGAAAGGATTGAAAGGCACAATCCAATGATTATCTACCACACCCTCTTTCACTTATATATGTCTACCACATCCTGATGCATGTAAATAGGATAACCATCATTACCCACAAGAGTACATGGAGAGAAGGCCCATGGGTAATGACTACTGCATTTACCTTCCACCATGCAAGCAGTAGAGGGATTCTATGCACCACATGGACCATGAACATTACACTGTTTAATGACTGCATGCACCTCCAAAAATAATGCCACATCAGGAAGCTCAGCACATACTAATCGATCATAGTGGGTAACCTCTATAGGTTTGAATGCACCATCTAAAATCAATAGTATATATGAGGGTGGCAAACCTCTCTTCTAAAATTCTATCACACAAACATACCCAGCCACTTTGCCAAATAAATTATCCTTCAGAATTGATTGCATCATGCCTTTATGCTTTTGATAAAACACACGGGTTGTTAGATCTGGTCGATCTTGTGCACTTTGGCCTGGCAATAGAGCTTCAGATATTTCAAGCCATTTTGGAGTGCAAGTGAATGTAATAAACAAATCAGGTTTACCTCTTTTTCTGACAATAGCCATTGCATCTTGATATAACTGACACATATATCGTGGTCCACCTGTAAAGGAAGATGGCAACACAATTCTCCGCCCTGCAACATTGCCAATTACATCGTGTCCCATCTCTTGCATTCACCATGTCCGTCAGTCCTTGATATGCATTTGTATCTTCTCTCACTTGCAGATGGTATGCATAGTATTTCCTTTGTGTGATGCTCTTATGACTCTGTATCTCGTGTAATGGCATGTCACCAGGAACATCACTGTATGGCATGTGTACATGCCTTATCCCAACATACCCCCCCTCAAGGTTTAGCCTCTTGCAATGTCAAGGATACATCTAGTCTCATAGTTTCTCATGGCATCTCATGGTGGTCACACATGGCCATCTCATGGTGGTCAAGGATATATCTATGTCTAGGATCTCATGCTAGGAAAGGTGCCCAAGGGTCAAGGTTCACAAAAATGGGATAGACCAAGCACATATCACATGACCTACATCATATGGTGACCAGAGGTGATTTACAAAAGATAAAACATATGACATTCTTTTTGGAGTACTACTCTAGGCAAAGAACCTCAAAATTTGACCAAGTGATGATAAACAAAAATTCAAAGACAAGTTGCTCAAAAGCCAAAGTCCTTGTCTTCTAAATCCTTCTTTTGCTGATGGAGTTCTCTCTTCAACCATATTTGACATAGTCCTCTTTTTCTCATTGCAAAACTTTTCAAAGTGATTATTTTTTCCACAATATGAGCAAGGGTTGATTCTATAACAATCCTTTCCAAGGTGATTATTTTACCCATAGTCTTTACAAGCCTTGTACTTGCTCTTTGAAAACCTCACTACAAGTGTCTCTATATGCATTATGCCCACTCTTGAATTGTTCTTCCTTTCCTCTTCTTGTAAGGCACTAATGATGCCTTCTACTGAGGGTTGAGGTAGATTCTTCCAAGTAGTAACCACATAGTCAAAATCTTGAGGCATGCTCTTTAAAAGCACTTGGCATAGCATCATCCTCAGTGACAGGGGAATTAATTGAAGCTTAACAAAATCAACTAGTTTTTGGTGTGTTTCTCCTCAAATGCTTAACCAAATGATCTCAAACTTCATTAGCAACTTGCTTGTAGCGTCACCCAACTCGTGCTCAGAGGAATTATCAAATAGTTGAGGCATTAGGTAGAATCGTGTAAAAGTTCACCAAGCGAAGAAGCTATCAACACGGGCGTATGCAGGAATATATTTCTAATTGCTTGCAATGAGGATGTCGCCCATATTCAAGGATGCTTAGTCTGAAAGGACTCTGGGAATGGTTGCTTGTAGGTAGAGAACAAGCTCATAGAAAATTTTGGAAGCAAAGAGGAAAATGGAGATGATGAGGAATCTTTGAAAAAACTAGTAGTTCATGCTAGAGAGAGCATCTAATGCTAGGCTACACTAGATCTCGAACCTAAGCCTCTGATACCAAATGTAGAAACAAGTGGGTTAGAATAGATGCATCTTGGAAGAGGAGTGAGAGCACAAGATGTAACCAGAAATTTTGTTCACTCTTGATTGTGAGAGAGGTGACTCTCTCTTATAGAAATGGGGACAAGGTGGCCTAGATCAAAATCACCTTCCCTACATCAGTGGTGGCAATCAGCCCCTACATTAGTGGGATTGGCCTAAATCAAAGGGAACCTCCCATGTGGGGGCCTTTGGCTTACATCATCACTTAGGTCACACACTAGACACATCATAGCACTTGATGTGCCTCTACAACACACACACACACACACCCATGTGACTCCCCTAGATGCACACATGCACCATAGAGAAAGCCCTTGATCACATTGATCCCAGCAATTCCATAGCTGCCTCTAAATTTCTAGTAGCTTGCCTTTTAAATAGTGTTCTTTGCCTAGAAACATCAACATGCCCTACGTGTTGCATATAGCATCTTGCTCCTATGAAGACATTGAATGTGATGCACGTTCCACCATCTCCTATGAATAAAAACATCTATATTTCTATGTCTGTGTGTGTGCCTGTGTGTCTGTGTGTCCCTCTCTTTCTTTCTCTCTTTCTCTCTCTCCATCTACCTACAGGTTAACATGTTATGTATATATATATATATAACATATTTCATGTTGATTTTTAAGACATGAGTTGAATATGGTGTTACTATATTTGTGTGTGCCTATATGTTTGCATGTTTTTTGCTTACATATGTGTGTATGCTCTTAGGATACATCATTGTATCTACATATTGTTTCCTCATATGTGCAAGCTACATTTTGAATTATCACTCACATAATTATTATCCATCACCTCCATAATTAATAAATGGAGTTACACATTCCTGCATGGCACCACCATATTGTAGCTCCAAATAAATTTGAGCAACCATAAAGTGCTATTATTGCAATTGAAAAGTTGGCATAAAACTCTTGTGCAATAAACACATGCTAAATAACCCAAGGAGGATCCAATTACTAAAATTGTTTTTTCAAAATTTTGGATTCCAATACAATATCAAATAAGATGTACCTATGGTAATTTCAATTACCATAGGTTGAAATACGGTCCAGCTTATGGGTCACTCTTGTCATAATAGCTGACAACCTATTCAAACTAACTTTAAAGGTCAACACCTTGGCGTGCAACAAAGTAACTTGCTCCTTTAAGTTGTCGAATTCTAGTCTACAACCTTTATCACAAACAAGAGAGCCTTCCCTACCACCCCACAAAAGATTTTGCATGTGCTCATTTGCAGCCTTCATGCTATTCTCAATCCGATTAATGCTTGAATTGATAGTTTCATTTATCATGCCCATTCTTTCTCCTATTACTCCACTAGTATCCAAATGAATTTCACCCCATAGGGAGCGTAGATATGTTGCATTCATCGAATTCACATGCTTGTTATGCTCACATACATCTTGAATGGACTTTAATTTCTTTGCAACACCGATAGCATGCTCCCTTGAGGATAAATGGCATCTACTGGTGTGTCTTGTTATACAGGTGGACGATCCTACCTTCGTGAGATGTCATTGTTCACCTATGGACTTTAGATGTTGGGCAATAGCGATGGCTCTTTGTCTCAAAGATGACATGCACTTAGATGTCCATTTGGTTGCATAGGTGGAAGATCCTCTAGTTGCAAGTCGTTTCATAGTTTGAAGACACTGTCGATCACAGATGGTCAACATCACGATATCAAGAATCACCTCCGCATCGTTTGGAACAATGGCTAAAGCCATATTCGTAACTATGCCCATAATAAAATGTCTAAAAACATGTTTGCGTTTGAAAGGGTTCCATGCATGTATGAAACGGTTCCATGCATGTATCTATATATACATATACATATGCATACACACACACACATGCACATATCCTCGTTTGTCTATCTATATGACTGTGTATGTATAGTCATATTATGATAGATAAGTAGATAGATCTAGTGCTCACGCATTTGGGCATTTTGTTATTGTACTAACTATTCACTTATATAGGTGAATGAGATATATAGAGATCGCATGTTATTGGGCCATTTTTTTATTGTACTAACCAATCACTTATATCAATGTGTGTAGACATATAGGTGCATGTATGTGAATATGATATATAAACATGTAAACATATATATGCATGACATCTAACCTGATGGAACATTATCATGAAATATAAGCGTATTCATCACATATAAGCATTAACATGTGTAGTATGGATGTGAGCGCAAAGTCTACCTATGCATGTATGTGCATAGCTACACATTAGGCAAAAGAGTCTGTGTGTGTGTGTGTGTGTGTGTGTGTGTGTGTGTGTGTGTGTGTGTTATTGTACTATAACCAAGAACCTATATGAATGTGTGTAGCCATATAGGTGCATGTAAGTGAATATGATATATAAACATGTAAACATATATGCATGGCATCTAACTTGATGGAACATAATCATAAAATATAAGCATAATCATAATCATGAAATATAAGCATAAGCATGTGTAGTATGGACGTGTGTGTAAAGCCTAGATATGCATGTATGTGCATAGCCACACATTAGGCAAAAGTGTGTGTAATTTATTGTACAATAACCAAGCACCTATATGAATGTGTGTAGCCATATAGGTGCATGTATGTGAATATGATATATAAACATGTAAACATATGTGCATGGCATGTAACTTGATGGAACATAATCATAAAATATGAGCATAATCATAATCATGAAATATAAGCATAAGCATGTGTAGTATGGACGGGTGCATAAAGCCTAGACATGCATGTATGTGCATAGCCACACATTAGGCAAATGTGTGTGTGTGTGTGTGTGTGTGCGCACGTGCACATGTGAGTGCTTTTTTACCTCTACCTTATAAAAATTAAAAACAAACAAATAATCATTACCAACTTGGTGTAATAAAGAATGTAGAGAAGAGGTATTGGTGGCATGAATTCGGTGAGCTAGCAACGATCACTTAGAAGTGCCTACAATGAAAAACACAAAAAATAAGGGTTAAGTTAGGTGTGCATTTGTATGTGTGTGTGTGTAGTTAGACTATCCATATAACACAATTATAACACAGTTAGTTGCAGGAGCTGTTGAGAATAAAATTCTCCACCAAGCTTGTAATCTTTCTACCTATATGTCTCTAGATAGATGCATTTGACTTTAGCTACTAAACCTGATGCAAAGGATTTCATGAGCTCATCTTGGAGTTCATCTACAACAGCATCCACCGACGAAGGGCCCTGCAAGGTTATTGAGGCTACTTGTGTAGAGCTAGTACAAACCGAGAAAAACACCCATCAACAAAGGAATGGCATGCACAAGGAAGAGCTATCACTGCAGTTTTGGCCCTCAAAGGCATGTGCATAGGAGCCAGAACACATGATCATGGGTTTTAGGTTCAATGCCTTTGTATCAAACATCCTACATAGAAATCATCCTCCCACCTAGGAGGTTGCATAACTGGCCTTTTGCTCATGCATTCCTTAAGCAAACAAAATGCCTTATCTTGCTCTACTCCCCATTGGAAATATACATTTTTCTTTGTCAATAAATTTATAGGATACATCTTTTCAGAAAACATATGAACAAAGCGCTGGTAATAGTTTGTTTTACCAAAATGCCCCTCACCTCTCTAACATTACTAGGTGGTGGAAGGGCCATGATTGCTTGTACCTTCTCAGGATCCATTTCTATACCTTCCTCCAAGATAACATGTCGTAACAAAGCCACCTTCTAGCTCATGAAACGTTGGAAAGTTGCTGGTACATTAGTTAAACCAAATGGCATCACCCTATATGCATACACCCCCCATGGTGTAACAAATGAAGTCTTCCTTTGATCTTCCTCACAAATCCGATCTCCCAAGAATGTGTAGCATGGACTGTGCTTCTATAGACTCGATGGATTTCTCAGGACAGAATATGTTCTAAAGGTCATGGCACTATGCAATGCTTTAGGTGCAGCGCTGGGAGACTCAAATGGTAGTCATAGGAGGATGTAGCTCTCCGCATGAGGAGAAGCTCTAGCTACCCAAAACCATAAGCAAGAGGAGGGTGAAGGCAGTCTTCATGAGTATTCGCATCAAGCAATGCAAGCCTTCTCTGCTTGTACATAGGCTACCCAGGTTGATCGTTACTTGCTTCGCCATGCTTCTCCCCCTGAAAGATATGAGCCCTTGGAGCTCCTGCACTCCTTGCACTCCGATGTGTTGCCCACAAGCTAACGCTGAAAGGGGGGTCTATGGACCCTCAAGGCAAAACCTCCACTGCAACCTCTCAATGACGATATGTCTTCCTCTCTCCCTTCTCCTAACTCTCGTTCCTCTCAATGTAGATACGCCTTCCTCTCTCTTCTCTCCTAACTCTTTTTCTTCTAAACTACGATTTGAATGCAATAAAAAACTTGTGTAACATATTAAAAAAACCTCGAGTGTTCACACTCCACTGATCAAGCCTGTCGTGCTTTAGCAAGAATGTTCCACGATCATGCTCCACTATCAATGCTCCACTGATCAAGCCTTTCGTGCTTTTGCAAGAGTGTTCCACGATCACGCTCCACTGATCATGCAAGTTGACATACTTCATAAGGCAGTGTAGGTGACAGAAAAGTATTAAGGGAACATAGGTGCAGAGTACACAATTGAGTAAGGGAACATAGGTGAAGAGAATAGAATGGAGACAACCTCGTTGTGCGGGTTTGGTTCATGGAAGTCGGTTGGCCAAGAACTATGCCACATGGCTATTAAGGACAAGGAGAAGGGAGGCATTTGGGAGTAGCCTAGAAAGGCACCACGTGGCATAGCTCTTTGCTCAACACCACATTTCTTTCAAATAAGGAAGTATAGAGGTACCAATTTCTCAAAGCTTAGTGTTTGAAGGTTAATGGAGTGTCCCACTTGAGAGACATTCTTTCATTCCATAGTACAATAGATTTGGAAGGATCGAATTCACCTACAAATGGTCATCAAGACCATGCTATGGCACTTTATAGTTTCTAGCACGTATAAAACACACAGAATATAAACCACTACTACACACGGATCCTATTGCGATGTTTATGTACCGATGTTTAGCGCCCGCTTAGCGTTAATCGTCGGTATGAAAAGCAGGTTTTTTAAAGCATCGCTATATAGCGACTCTTGCTAAAAGTCGCTATATAGCAACTTTTAAGTGTCATTATATAGCGACACTGATATATAATTTTATAGCGACATTTTTCCAGAGAGTTTTTTTTTTATATGGGCCTTAAAAGTTAGTTTTTTCCAATGACAAATTTTTTTAAATTTTCATACATGTTTGAGCTCATAGAGAATAAAAAAATGAGAGCATGTACATCAAGCCTTTGAAGCTCATATATTCATGTCCAAGTTTGAGATGAGAAAAATCAATTAAGAGCATTTACATCAACTGTTTCATCTTGAGCCAAGTCTAAGGGGCCAAACAAGTCTATCTCCAACTCTATACCGAGTTGATCTCCTATATCGTCATCGTACTCTAGCATCGTACGTTCACCTAAAAGTATTTGATCATCTTCTTCAATAAAGTGTGGTGATTCTTGATGATTGTTGTCTTCTTCCTCAATATCGTGATCTCCATCTTCCTCCCGTGCGATGTCATTATGCGTATCTTCCTCTTGGCTCATATGATGATCTACATCTTCTTCGCTAGATTCATCAATTGGATCTGGCATTGGTAGTGGCATCTCCATATCCACATCTCGATCTTCAAAAATTTGCTTACTTCGTGATGCAACTTGGATCACGTACCACCATCTTGGATCAGAATGATCCGCATGAAAAACCACCTATATTGAAGATGGGTGCCAAATGTCGTCAATTATATATATGAAATTATGCTCAAGTACCAAAAGTATCACTTTCATCGATCCAATGTTTGGTGGAGTCTATTGCAAAGAGACCGTTACTATCTTTTCTCACTGTCACATGGGGACTGTTGTAAGTAGTTCTAAACCATTTTACATCAAGAATGAAAATAATAAATCATCTGAAATCAATTTCATAGATGTTGCGTATGGTTCCACAATAATCCAACTGTGAGGAGAGAAGATTGGTATCCGAAGCACTTGCTTAGCTATCTTGTGTGAAGTTAGCCATGAATCCACAATCATACATGACTCTCTTTGAATTGATGCATTCCACGCGAAAATGTTGTCCATATGACCATAATGCACTGTACTTTTTGTACTGTAAAAGAGCAACATTAAAACAATGAAGATGCATCTATTTTAAAGCATATATTGCCACAAATAATTACTTAATTATGTCAAGAGGTAAGAAACCTACATGCACCATACATCCAAATGATAACTCTCGCTCGCACTCATTTATTGTCTCTCCATCACGTTCAGCTTTACGTAGAGCCAGTTGTAGCCAATCAAGTGACATGTGGGTAGGGAGAAGAGCCAAATCCTATGGATATGGTTGTGATCGCTTGTACATTACTCTGAATCTCGTCCTTGCATTTATTCTTTTTGCTTTGGCCACTTCATATCTCTCAATCCACTTCTGCATCTCAGGGCTATTGAGGATACAAAACTTATTGAATTTCTTCATTTGCTCTTCGCTCATTTTTCTTTCAATCCCTTTTCCTTGGGGAACCTCGCCAACGATGCGATCATCATCCTTGTTGTGCCAAGCTTGCGGCATATCGGGATCTGTGGATGCAAGAAACTCTGTGATATATACTAATGACTCTTGCACAAGCCATCCCTCTACCATGCTTGCTTCTAGTCTTGCTCTTTGTCTTACAAATCCCTTTAAAGTTTTCATAAACTGCTCGAGAAAAAACATCCATCGACTATGAATGGTACCTGCTATAGCCACCTCATCAACTATGTGCACAAGCAAGTGGAGTTGAGTTGTCATAATGCTCGAGGGAAAGTGCTTCTCAAGCAAGCATACGGCTTCAATGGATTCCACCCTAGCCTTCTCGATGCTCGATATAGAGATCTCTTTTTGAGATATCCACCTATTTCACATGTCCATGTAAGATATTTTCATAATCAGTCTACAGATTAATCAGCTTAAATTGAAGAAAATACATAATGCGATTTGATAGTAAGCATACCTCACAATACCACAGATCTTGAATATATCATTTCTAACATCTTCTTGTAAGCACCTTTTTATTATAATTGGGAGGATGAACTATCAAAGCAACAAAGAAGTCATTTCAACAATATAACATAGTCATAATTACGCTAACACATCATGATTATCGGTACACTAATTCTACTTAGAATACCTATAAGACCTTGTGCCAATCATGCGACTTGAGCCCACTAAGCTTATTGTCCTTTGAAAATGCTCCTTTCAAGCAACGCATGTACTGTTTTGGTGTTTGAAAAGAGGCAATGTCTACCTTAACTGCTGCCTCCTCCCTTGTAGAGAGGATCCATGTTGCTTTCGGGAGGACAACTTTTCCCGAAGCATGCACTTGGGGCCACAAACGAGACATCCTATTCATAGCACACAAGTCTTCTCATACTCCTCTCGAGTCCTTGGAACCAACCAATTGTGTCCAAATAGTAGCCCCCACATTCTTGAAGATATGCATGGGATCCAAGAGATGATTGATTTGTAACTGACCCCAATAAGGAAGCTCGTGAAAGATCGATAGCCTCTTCATACCAGGAGGAGGTTCCTCTCCATTCGCCCTCCAAGCTTGAATCCAATCACTTGCCTTCAAATATGATGGTGGTGGATCAAGCTGACCTCCACGTGCGAGATGGTCGAGGGGAAGGTATCGAGCATGACCTTCATAAACATTTTTCCTCATATGTTTGGAGTAGTGTGCAAGCGATTTCAGAGCCGGTCCACAAATAGGACAAGCATGGTACCCACTTGTAACAAGTCATGCACGCGTGCATGAATGTGTTAGTGCAAGACATGCATGTGAAAGAGATTAAAAAAAGCATAATCCCTCATTGTACATGTAAAGACACAACCACGTACCTGCGCACTCTCCATATCCTTGGTAGTCATGCATGGTCCACATCAAGATACCCCTGACCAAAATATCATTGGTATGTCTAGGAGCTCTGGAAATATCAAAGACCTGCACTCCTCTCCATAATATCTGTAACTCCTCTATCAAAGGTGCCATGTACACGTCCATGTTTTTTGCCTTGTACTTTCCTGGCACAAGTAGTGCAAGCATGAGGTGTCCCTTTTTTATTGTTAGCCATGGTGGGATATTGTAATTCACCATGACTATGGGCCATGTTGACCAAGATGTCGAGCGTAACCCAAAAGGATTCACGCCGTCTGTCCATGGCTAGCCCAAGATGTAAGTTGTGTGGCTCCCTCACAAAGTCCAGCCACTAATTATCTATGTGCTTCCAAGCTGCACAATCTGGGGGAATCCTCAATGTGTCATCAGTGGACCGATGAGATGCATGCCATGTCATCAACTCCGCTATGGATTTGCATCGAAACATGTGTTGTATTCTTGCAATGATGGGAAAGTGTCTCAAGACCTTTACTGGTATCCGCTCACCCTGCAAGTCATCTCTATATCATTGTTCCCCACACTTTGGACAACTAGCCAAATCTCCATGCTCACGACGAAAGAGAATACAATCATTATGATAAGCATGGATGGTATCATAATCCATACCCACCGTTGTTAGCATCTTTTTCGCTTCATCTCTTGATGCAGGCATGGTATTTGGTGCAGGCAACATCTTCTGGAGCAACCTATGACAAAGACACTATCCAAATGATGATTCTCAGAATAAACAATATCCAAATAATGAGTCAAATTAATGCAAGAGCTAACCTCATTAAGGCCGAGACACTTGTATCCGACCACCCATACTTTACTTGTAGATTCAAGATTGAAAGACAAGCAAGTAGTTTAGACATCCTAGCACCCTCATACAATTGTGTTGATTGCAACTCTCACATTTTGACCTTAGACTCTGACATCACGTGTAGGTGGGATGTAGTGCCCCTAAAAATGGAATCCATCATGTTGACCATACCCTCGTCATCATCCGAGAGACTATAGTCTTGCTGAAAGTGAGAAGGTATATGCATACTCTCGTCACCCTCCTCATCTTGTTTTAAGATTTCGTGTAAATATAAGATCTTTATTTCTTGGTACACGATAAGACTATGAACTTAAATAGCTTTGACTTACCAATGGTCCATCAACACGTGCAACACCAATGGTGGATACTGGTTCCGGCTCCTCCCCATACATTCGCAAGTGGCGCATGATAATACGACATTGATGTTGTACTTCTCGCTTGCAATGAGTGCAATGATAGTATAACCTCTCCGTAAGCCACTTCGTGCTCCCGAGCGTTGGCGCATCATCAGACGAGCTTCCACTTGTCCCTTCCATCTACACTTATAAAATCACAACATAAGCATGAAGAAGAGATATTAACAATTATAAAATAGCATTATGAGCTTTTTTTCATGCTACAACAAAAAGTGATTGTAAGCGTCGCTATATAGCGACCTTTTTGCTTGTTTTCATCGCTATATAGCGACGTTTTTAATTAAAAACATCGCTATATAGCAACAGATAAGCATCACTATATAGCAACGCTGTGGGTTAAAACCCGAAACTCTCATCGCACGGCGTTTTCTTTATCCTATTCTCTAATCTCTCAAGTAAGCAAGCCAATATCTCCTCCCACCTATTTTTGATGACCTCCCACCTATTTCAAGCAACCTCCCACTCTATTTTCCACTCCTCACCCTTCTCCTAGCTCTTGTACTCCCTCTCTACCCTTTTCCCTCTTTGGTTTCTTGAAAGGAAGTTCTTCAAGAGGTGAGTTTGTTTCAACAATGTACGTTGTTTGTTTATTGGCTTTAGTTTTGTGAGTGCTTCTCCTTATATTGCTAAACCTGTAAACTAGTTTTCATGCTCGTTTTCAAAGGATTGAAACAAAAAATGAGATTTTAAGAAAGAAAGAAGACTCACCTCTTTTTTCTGTATTTCTCTTCCTTCTCTTTCTCCTTGTCTCCTCAATCTCCTCCTTTCCTTGTCTCCTCAATATCCTCCTTTTCTTGTCTCCTCAATCTCCTCCTTTCAAGAAGTTGCTTTTGTAATCTCCTCCTTCCTCTAACATCTTATTTGACAAAATGGGTTGTTTCCTCTCTTTTGTAGGGCCAGTCCACAACACCGAGCAGGACGTACTATTCAGGTGAGTGCTTCCTCTTTTTTCCATCTATTATTTTTGTTATTTGCATTGGCGTGCAGCTACCGCCTTAAGCGCTAGCTGCAGTGATGGGCATAGGAACCCTCTCTTCCCCTTAAACTCTTTCCTTCTTCCCCCTTCTCTTATTCTATTATTTCCCCCTTCTCTTATTCTCTTTTTTCCCCCTTCTCTTTTTCCCCCCTTCTCTTATTCTCTCTTTCCCCCTTCTCTCTTTCCTTTCCCTCTTATTCTCTATTTCCGCATAAGCTCATGCATAAGCATAAGCATGAGCTTATGCTTATGCATGAGCATGAGCATAAGAAAATGAGACATATGCTCATGCTTATGCTTCTCTCTTTTCCCCTTCTCTCTTTCCTTTCCCTCTTATTCTCTATTTCTGCATAAGCTCATGCATAAGCATAAGCTCATGCTTATGCTTATGCATGAGCATGAGCTTATGCAGCATAAGCATGAGCATAAGAAAATGAGACATATGCTCATGCTTATGATTATGCATGAGCATGAGCTTATGCAGCATAAGCATGAGCATAAGAAAATGAGACATATGCTCATGCTTATGCTTGTGCATGAGCATGAGCTTATGCAGCATAAGCATGAGCATAAGAAAATGAGACATATGCTCATGCTTATGCTTATGCATGAGCATAAGCAGAGTAGACATATGCTCATGCATAAGCATGAGCATATGTCTCTTTTTTCCCCCCTTCTCTCTTTTCTCTAACTCTTATTCTCTATTTCCACATAAGCTCATGCTTATGCTTATGCTTATGCATGAGCATGAGCTTATGCGGCATAAGCATGAGCATAAGAAAATGAGACATATGCTCATGCTTATGCTTATGCATGAGCATAAGCGGAGTAGACATATGCTCATGCATAAGCATGAGCATATGTCTCTTTTTTCCCCCCTTCTCTTATTCTCTCTTTCCCCCTTCTCTCTTTCCTCTAACTCTTATTCTCTATTTCCGCATAAGCTCATGCATAAGCATAAGCTCATGCTTATGCTTATGCATGAGCATAAGCGGAGTAGACATATTTCCCCCTTCTCTTATTCTCTCTTTCCCCCTTCTCTCTTTCCTTTCCCTCTTTCCTTTCCCTCTGATTCTCTATTTTCCCCTTCTCTTATGCTCATGCATAAGCATAAGCATAAGCATGAGCTTATGCTTATGCTTATGCAGCGGCATAAGCATGACCATAAGAAAATGAGACATATGCTCATGCTTATGCTTATGCATGAGCATAAGCAAAGTAGACATATGCTCATGCATAAGCATGAGCATATGTATCTTTTTTCTCCCTTCTCTTATTCTCTCTTTCCTTTCCCTCTTATTCTCTATTTCCCCCTACTCTTATGCTCTTCTCTCATTTCCCTCTTCTCTCTTTCCCCCTTCTCTCTTTTTCCCCCTTCTCTTCCTCTTCTTCTCTCTTTCCCCCTTCTCTTATGCTCATGCATAAACATAAGCATGAGCATAAGAATGCTTATGCTTATGCATGAGCATAAGAGATTTCTCTTCTCTTATGCTCTTCTCTCTTCTCCTCTCTTCTCCTCTCTTCCCCTCTCCTTTCCCTCTTCTTTCTCTCTTCTTTCTCTCTTCTTCCTCTTCTCTCCCTCTTCTTCCTCTTCTTCCTCTTCCTTTCCCTCTTCTCTCCTCTTCTTTCCCTCTTTCCTTTCCCTCTTCTTCCTCTTCTCCTCCCCCTTCTCTTTTCCCCGTTCTCTTTTCCCTCTAAAATCCTCTTCTTTCCCTCTTTCCTTTCCCTCTTCTTCGTCTTCTCCTCCCCCTTCTCTTTTCCCTCTTCTCTCCCTCTTCTTCAGATTTCTCTTGCTCTTCTTCCTCTTCCTCTTCCTCTTCTTCCTCTTCTTTCCCTCTTTGCCTATGCCTATGCCTATGCCTATGCTTATGTTTGTTTTTTTGTTTTTTATTTTTGTGTTGTGTCTATGTTAGACATGGGATCACGTCACTCATCCAGTGAGTACAGATAGCCTCGCAGGAGAAGAGCTCATGATCTTTATGCTCCAGAGGACTTTGATTCCTCTCAAGCGACTACCCCGAGGACTACCCCTGCTGGTCTGACTCCTCTCGGACCTAGCACTACGACTACCCCTGGTCCTCGACTTCTCTTCCACGTAGCACTGCGACTACCCCTCAAGGAACTCCTTTGCTAGCCGTGCATGGCTTTGTCGGGAGTCCCGACGAGTTTGTAGTGCAGATGAGCGATGAGGAGGTAGCGAGATTATTCTCTCTGCTATCTCAGAGGACCTCAGCAATTCCCTCCCCTACACCGACAGGTGGACGTACTGCCCAGCCGTCCCCTCATGCCCCTTCGACTGCAGGGTCATCACCTACGCATGCCTCTCATAAGGGAAGGAAGAGTAGGAAGGGCGGCTCATGTTGTGCTGACTCGGAAGATGTAGACGAGTCAACACACTCACGTTCCTACAGGTCTCCACTTGGTCTAGAGACACAATATCAGTCAGGTCCCTTTCCCTCTCCTACTCCCACTACTACTCCTCGCTCTGGAAGCACTCGCGTAGCTTCCACTCCTTCTAACACTGCTATCGTCAGTCCTCCTTACTCATCAGGGGATCTCTCCTATCAAATCATAGCTGTCGGAGAGATAATAGAAGATAGAAAGGGCAAAGCAGTGATGGCCACCATGAGGAGGTTGATGAGTCATCACTTCAAGAGCGGCATTGCTACCGATTGGCGATATCAAGATGGCCAAAAGAAGCAGGCGGTCATCGATGAGTTAAAACAAAGATACCCTAACCCACCAAATGTGGAGTTTAATGAGGATTATATGCGATTTCGCATGGGTTTGTTCTTGAAGCATCGTAGATCAACCTTGCGTACTTCCATCACAAAGGGGTTGGCTAAACCCACCTGGGCAGACAAAGCTGATTGGAAGTACCTCAAAAAGCAAAAAAGGGACCATCCCGAATTGTTCGAGGGTCAGAGGAGGGTTGTGAAGAGACGGCTAGACGTCGTAGGTACTTCGCACTTTGGTGCAGGTGGACGGTATGCATTCGAGGCAACCGTGGTAAGTCTACTTCTTCTCATTTAATGTATTGTTCTATTTGTTTTACTACATATTACATGCACTTTAGCTAACCCTAACTCTCCTAAATTGGATCCACAGCAAGCTGTGATGGGTCGTCTTCCTACAGATGCAGAGATGCGACGCACATTTTGGATAGGAACAAAGTTGTGGTTTATTGAGCAAGAGGCAATGGGAGTGACAGTCGATTGGGCTGAGGTGGTTGCTCGCACGGTATAAGTTTACTCCTACTTGTAATCTCACTTTTTAATTTAAGTTCCAATCTAATTTTTGATTTATATGGTTCACTCTTAGGGTCAAAGCTCAAGCGTTCCATCATCGGAGGTGAGCGATCAACAGGGCCAACGATCAGACACACGTGACGAGGATGAGGGAGAAGACACAGCTGACGAGGACCAAGGAACAGGCCAACAAGACGAGGACGATTCAGATTCGGATGAATAGTAGTGGTAGTAGCATTTTCTTCGCCCTGTATGTCATTTTGTATATCCTCTCGTTTGAGCAATTTTGTATCACCCTTTCGAAAGGGTAATTTTGTTACAAACAATGTTGTATATGTCCGACATGTATATGCTTTTGTTGCTCATCATTTCACAAGAGCGATTTTGTATCACCCTTTTCGCAAGGGAAATTTTGTTATAAAAAAACTTTGTTTTGTAATTACCCCAAAAAAAAAAGGATTAGTGGGGCTAAACAGGGCCATAGCAAGCCCTGTTTAACCCCACTAACCCTTTTTTTTAGTTCTGTTAATCGTCACTATATAGCGACGTTTACCAGTGTCGCTATATAGTGACGCTTTATAGTGACGGTTCTTTTTGGACACTTTTAGCGACTCTTATAGCGACGTTTGCGCCCGTGAAAAAAAAATTTCATGTAAAAAGCGTCGGTATTTTCGTCAGAAAATGGCCTATGCCTTGTAGTGAACTTGATTTCAAGTGCTCTTATCTACACCATCAAGTTCAAATACTCCATCACCCTCTATATATGCTTCTATCCACTACCTAGGCTAGGTATATATAGGCTAGATCAAGAGTGAACTCATGTTTAAGGGAATTTAGCTCGAGAAGAAACATCCTCTACAGGAGAGCGCATGCACAAAAAGATCATAGAGGATGTGGAAATCTTGGTCGAGTGGATGTGAAATAGTTGCCTATGGCCATAGCCTAGCATTTGCAGCTTTGCAAATAAGCGATTCAAGCGATGGATAGGTTCTCATGAGAAGTAAACCAAAATATTAGAGTGTGTATTGTGCAGCACGATATTTGGATTTCCACTTCAAGCAGTCCCTCTCAAATTGCCCAATGCATCCCAATGATCCCAAGGCTCATGGGTCAGAGCTTGCTTGCCTACACCTAGCAATTATGTTTCTTCTTTGGCTTTTAAGATGCTTTCTTATCCACACTAATGCTTCTCACTCTTTTCGTTTATTAATCCCTCCATTTCTTGAGCAATAGTATTTATCAACATGGCAGTGCCTGCAACGATAGGCAATTGAGCCTTCTAGATCATAGAGGGTATTGGCTCAGTGTTGTGAGAAATTTTGGGTTCCAAAACACACGCTGCAATGAGCTGGCTTTTGATATTGATACAGTTTCAAAGTTGTATGGAAACATGCATCTACTAGCTTTTCAATTTCAAAGACTCTTGTGGTGTCTCCGAGCTATCCGATTTCCCAATCGACCTTTCTCTCTCCCCCATGAGTCTCATTAGAAATCACACACCAATTAAAGTTGGGTGAAATCAGTTAAGGTTCTCTAGGTTGCCTAATGGACATGATGGGCGGCTCTAATGGCTGGGCATCCCCACATTTGTATTTCATAGATTCACTCCACCAATCACTTGCAGTTCTCTAGGCAGTAGCCTCCAACTTTCAATCACCACATCGAATATTAATGGGGAGAAAGTGACCATTAGAATTCTCCATGCGATATAGCTGATCACGAAGCATATAGTGTTGAGAGTTGTGGTGCCATGAGCACATGTAGAGCAAAGGTATGAGTAAAGGGAAAACTGCCACATGGCATGGAGGAGATATCCCACATGTGAGCAAGCATATGGATGTAAGTACCCTCACCTATAAAAGGGAGGTTCATTTGACGTAATATCAATCAAGCACTTTGCACTATCTCAAGATTCTCTTTATGAGTCCAAGCTAATCTATCTTGGAACCTAATTGACTTGAGGTACATGTCATGAGCACTCTCTTCATCATGTTTGCACTTAGGTTGCATCCTCCTTAGATTAGTGTTGTATTAGGATGTTGTATCAGTGACTAGGAGAGTACGATCCTCACTTTGTCATGGTATCAGAGCTTAGGTCTAGTCTCCTAGATTAGGTATAGGCTTGCCTTAGGAGCACATGTTTTCTCCTAGGTTAGTTTTTAGTTTTTAGGTTGAAAGAATTATGTCCATGAGAGTTGAAGATTTCTGTTCAATTGTTTTGTGAGAGTTCCATTGTGAAAAAGAGAGAGCTCTTGTGAGTCCACTCTTTGTGCTGAGAGAGAGAGAGAGAGAGAGAGAGAGAGAGAGAGAGAGAGAGCTTAAAGCTCTGAGTGGCATATCGCAAGCCACTAGGTTCCTCCTGCAGAGATTGCTTCCGGCAAGAGTTTCAGATATGATATGTTGCAATATCTGTGCTGAAAACGTTTGCAACAGCTTTGGCAAGCTAGTTCTAAGAGTTTCTTTACAGCATGACTTAGCCAAAGCCGACCAAAGCTTCAACAACAAGCAGACTCCAACTTATATGATTTGCAGTGACCTCCAACACCGAATGTTTATCAACCTGGCAGTAGTCGCCTATCCTCAACGGCCTATTAACTTCCCCGAGACCATCTTCTTCTAGTGGATGCATGGCTTGAATCTCTGACCAAATGCAGCTCCCGGCTTGAACTGCAATGCTCAAAGCCAACTACACCAACAAACTGATTGTTCAAGTTTCCACAATGAAGGCGAAGGCTCTAGCACCTATAGAAGATGACCACTCGCCATAGCCAGCCGCTTCCAACGCTGTTGTTGTAGCTAGTCAAGCATAGCTCACAGCCACATTGACAACCTATAAAGCCAGCACTCTGATGACTTCCAAGTGACTCTACAGCAATCAACGCCCGCTCCAAAAGTCTCACCACGTCTAGCTATCCTACAAACTATAGCTTCCATCACGACGAGTAGCAGTGCCTACAGAACTCTACAGATCTTCTAGGCATGGCACTCAGCTTTAATGCCTTGGTATACACCTAGCAGCACCGACAACTCTCAAGCTCCCATAGTGGTCCTTCTTCATCAGCAAGCCTTCCTTCACAGAGCACATAGGCTCAAGACTGCATCGTGGGCTACTAAAGTCGGACCTAGTACTACGACTACCCCTGGTCCGACTTCTCTTCCACGTAGCACTGCGACTACCCCTCAGGGAACTCCTTTGCTAGCCGCGCATGGCTTTGTCGGGAGTCCCGACGAGTTTGTAGTGCAGATGAGCGATGAGGAGGTAGCGAGATTCTTCTCTCTGATATCTCAAAGGACCTCAGCAATTCCCTCCCCTACACCGACGGGTGGACGTATTGCCCAGCCATCCCCTCATGCCCCTTCGACTGCGGGGTCATCACCTGCGCATGCCTCTCGTAAGGGAAGGAAGAGTAGGAAGGGCGGCTCATGTTGTGCTGACTCGGGAGATGTAGACGAGTCAACACACTCACGTTCCTACAGGTCTCCACTTGGTCTAGAGACACAGTATCAGTCAGGTCCCTTTCCCTCTCCTACTCCCACTATTACTCCTCGCTCTGGAAGCACTCGCGCAGCTTCCACTCCTTCTGACTCTGCTACCGTCAGTCCTCCTTACTCATCAGGGGATCTCTCCTATCAAACACAGCTGTCGAAGAGATAATAGAAGATAGAAAGGGCAAAGCAGTGATGGCCACCATGAGGAGGTTGATGAGTCATCACTTCAAGAGCGACATTGCTACCGATTGGCGATATCAAGATGGCCAAAAGAAGCAGGTGGTAATCGATGAGTTAAAACAAAGATACCCTAACCCACCAAATGTGGAGTTTAATGAGGATTATATGCGAGAGTGCATGGGTTTGGTCTTGAAGCATCGTATATCAACCTTGCGTACTTCCATCACAAAGGGATTGGCTAAACCCAGCTGGGCAGACAAAGCTGATTGGAAGTACCTCAAGAAGCAAAATAGGGACCATCCCGAATTGTTCGAGGGTCAGAGGAGGGTTGTGAAGAGACGGCTGGACGTCATAGGTACTTCGCACTTTGGTGCAGGTGGATGGTATGCATTCGAGGCAACCGTGGTAAGTCTACTTCTTCTCATTTAATGTATTGTTCTATTTGTTTTACTACATATTACATGCACTTTAGCTAACCCTAACTCTCCTAAATTGGATCCACAGCAAGCTACGATGGGTCGTCTTCCTACAAATGCAGAGACGCGACGCACATTTTGGATAGGAACAAAGTCGTGGTTTATTGAGCAAGAGGCAATGGGAGCGACAGTCGAATTGAGCTGAGGTGGCTGCTCGCACAGTATAAGTTTACTCCTACTTGTAATCTCACTTTTTAATTTAAGTTCCAATCTAATTTTCGATTTATATGGTTCACTCTTAGGGTCAAAGCTCAAGCGTTCCATCATCGGAGGTGAGCGATCAACAGGCCAAGGATCAGACGCACGTGACGAGGATGAGGGAGAAGATGGAGCTGACGAGGACCAAGGAACAGGCCAACAAGACGAGGACGATTCGGATTCGGATGAATAGTAGTGGTAGTAGCATTTTCTTCGCCCTGTATGTCATTTTGTATATCCGCTCGTTTGAGCAATTTTGTATCACCCTTTCGAAAGAGTAATTTTGTTACAAACAATGTTGTATATGTCTGACATGTATATGCTTTTGTTGCTCATCATTTCACAAGAGCGATTTTGTATCATCCTTTTTGCAAGGGAAATTTTGTTATAAAAAAACTTTGTTTTGTAATTACCCAAAAAAAAAGGATTAGTGGGGCTAAACAGGGCCATAGCAAGCCCTGTTTAGCCCCACTAACCCTTTTTTTTAGTTCTGTTAATCATCACTGTATAGCAACGTTTACCAGTGTCGCCGTATAGCGACGTTTACCAGTGTCGCTATATAGCGACGTTTACCAGTGTCGTTATATAGTGACGCTTTATAGCGATGGTTCTTTTCGGACACTTTTAGCGACTCTTATAGCGACGTTTGCGCCCGTGAAAGAAAACATTTAATGTAAAAAGCGTCGGTATTTTCATCAGAAAATGGCCTATGCCTTGTAGTGAACTTGATTTCAAGTGCTCTTATCTACACCATCAAGTTCAAATACTCCATCACCCTCTATATATGCTTCTATCCACTACCTAGGCTAGGTATATATAGGCTAGATCAAGAGTGAACTCATGTTTAAGGGAATTTAGCTCGAGAAGAAACGTCCTCTACAGGAGAGCGCATGCACAAAAAGATCATAGAGGATGTGGAAATCTTGGTCAGGTGGATGTGAAATAGTTGCCTATGGCCATAGCCTAGCATTTGCAGCTTTGCAAATAAGCGATTCAAGCGATGGATAGGTTCTCATGAGAATATTAGAGTGTGTATTGTGCAGCACGATATTTGGATTTCCACTTCAAGAAATCCCTCTCAAATTGCCCAATGCATCCCAATGATCCCAAGGCTCATGGGTCAGAGCTTGCTTGCCTACACCTAGCAATTATGTTTCTTCTTTGGCTTTTAGGATGCTTTCTTATCCACACTAATGCTTCTCACTCTTTTCGTTTATTAATCCCTCCATTTCTTGAGCAATAGTATTTATCAACATGGCAGTGCCTTCAACGATAGGCAATTGAGCCTTCTAGATCATAGAGGGTATTGGCTCAGTGTTGTGAGAAATTTTAGATTCCAAAACACACGCTGCAATGAGCTGGCTTTTGATATTGATACAGTTTCAAAGTTGTATGGAAACATGCATCTACTAGCTTTTCAATTTCGAAGAGTCTGGTGGTGTCTCCCAGCTTTTCGATTTCCCAATCGACCTTGCTCTCTCCCCCATGAGTCTCATTAGAAATCACACACCAATTAAAGTTGGGTGAAATCAGTAAAGGTTCTCTAGGTTGCCTAATGGACATGATGGGCGGCTCTAATGGCTGGGCATCCCCACATTTGTATTTCATAAATTCACTCCACCAATCACTTGCAGTTCTCTAGGCAGTAGCCTCCAACTTTCAATCACCACATCGAATATTAATGCGGAGAAAGTGACCATTAGAATTCTCCACGCGATATAGCTGATCACGAAGCATATAGTGTTGAGAGCTGTGGTGCCATGAGCACATTTACAGCAAAGGTATGACTAAAGGGAAAACTGCCACATGGCATGGAGGAGATATCCCACATGTGAGCAAGCATATGGATGTAAGTACCCTCACCTATCAAAGGGAGGTTCATTTGAAGTAATATCAATCAAGCACTTTACACTATCTCAAGCTTCTCTTTATGAGTCCAAGCTAATCTATCTTGGAACCTAATTGACTTGAGGTACATGTCATGAGCACTCTCTTCATCATGTTTGCACTTAGGTTGCATCCTCCTTAGATTAGTGTTGTATTAGGATGTTGTCTCAGTGACTAGGAGAGTACGATCCTCACTTTGTCATGGTATCAGAGCTTAGGTATAGTCTCCTAGATTAGGTATAGGCTTGCCTTAGGAGCACATGTTTTCTCCTAGGTTAGTTTTTAGTTTTTAGGTTGAAAGAATTATGTCCATGAGAGTTGAAGATTTCTGTTCAATTGTTTTGTGAGAGTTCCATTGTGAAAAAGAGAGAGCTCTTGTGAGTCCACTCTTTGTGCTGAGAGAGAGAGAGAGAGAGAGAGAGAGAGAGAGAGAGAGAGAGAGAGCTTAAAGCTCTGAGTGGCATATCGCAAGCCACTAGTTTCCTCCTGCAGAGATTGCTTTTGGCAAGAGTTTTAGATATGATATGTTGCAAAATCTGTGCTGAAAAAGTTTGAAATAGCTTTGGCAAGCTAGTTCTAAGAGTTTCTTTACGGCATGACTCAGCCAAAGCTGGCCAAAGCTTCAACAACATGCAAACTCCAACTTATATGATTTGCAGTGACCTCCAACACCGAATGTTTATCAGTCTGGCAGTAGCCGCCTATCCTCAACGGCCTATTAACTTCCCCGAGACCATCTTCTTCCAGTGGATGCATGGCTTGAATCTCTGACCAAATGCAGCTCCCGACTTGAACTGCAATGCTCAAAGCCAAATACACCAACAAACCGACTGTTCAAGTTTCCACAATGAAGGTGAAGGCTCTAGCACCTATAGAAGATGACCACTCGCCATAGCCAGCCGCTTCCAACGCTGTTGTTGTAGCTAGTCAAGCATAGCTCACAGCCACATTGATAACCTATAAAGCCAGCACTCTGACGACTTCCAAGTGACTCTACAGCAATCAACGCCCGCTCCAAAAGCCTCACCCACGTCTAGCTATCCTACAAACTATAGCTTCCATCATGACCAGTAGGAGTGCCTACAGAACTCTATAGATCTTCTAGGCATGGCAATCAGCTTTAATGCCTTGGTATACACCTAGCAGTGCCGACAACTCTCAAGCTCCCACAGTGGTCCTTCTTCATCAGCAAGCCTTCCTTCACAGAGCACATAGGCTCAAGACTGCATCGCGGGCTACTAAAGTCGCACCTAGCACTACGACTACCCCTGGTCCGACTTCTCTTCCACGTACCACTGCGACTACCCCTCAGAGAACTCCTTTGCTAGCCGCGCATGGCTTTGTCGGGAGTCCCGACGAGTTTGTAGTGCAGATGAGCGATGAGGAGGTAGCGAGATTCTTCTCTCTGATATCTCAAAGGACCTCAGCAATTCCCTCCCCTACACCGACGGGTGGACGTATTGCCCAGCCATCCCCTCATGCCCCTTCGACTGCGGGGTCATCACCTGCGCATGCCTCTCGTAAGGGAAGGAAGAGTAGGAAGGGCGGCTCATGTTGTGCTGACTCGGGAGATGTAGACGAGTCAACACACTCACGTTCCTACAGGTCTCCACTTGGTCTAGAGACACAGTATCAGTCAGGTCCCTTTCCCTCTCCTACTCCCACTATTACTCCTCGCGCAGCTTCCACTCCTTCTGACTCTGCTACCGTCAGTCCTCCTTACTCATCAGGGGATCTCTCCTATCAAATCACAGCTGTCGAAGAGATAATAGAAGATAGAAAGGGCAAAGCAGTGATGGCCACCATGAGGAGGTTGATGAGTCATCACTTCAAGAGCGACATTGCTACCGATTGGCGATATCAAGATGGCCAAAAGAAGCAGGTGGTAATCGATGAGTTAAAACAAAGATACCCTAACCCACCAAATGTGGAGTTTAATGAGGATTATATGCGAGAGTGCATGGGTTTGGTCTTGAAGCATCGTATATCAACCTTGCGTACTTCCATCACAAAGGGATTGGCTAAACCCAGCTGGGCAGACAAAGCTGATTGGAAGTACCTCAAGAAGCAAAATAGGGACCATCCCGAATTGTTCGAGGGTCAGAGGAGGGTTGTGAAGAGACGGCTGGACGTCATAGGTACTTCGCACTTTGGTGCAGGTGGATGGTATGCATTCGAGGCAACCGTGGTAAGTCTACTTCTTCTCATTTAATGTATTGTTCTATTTGTTTTATTACATATTACATGCACTTTAGCTAACCCTAACTCTCCTAAATTGGATCCACAACAAGCTGTGATGGGTCATCTTCCTATAGATGCAGAGACGCGATGCACATTTTGGATAGGAACAAAGTCGTGGTTTATTGAGCAAGAGGCAATGGGAGCGACAGTCGATTGGGCTGAGGTGGCTGCTCGCACTGGCTGCTCGCACGGTATAAGTTTACTCCTACTTGTAATCTCACTTTTTAATTTAAGTTCCAATCTAATTTTCGATTTATATGGTTCACTCTTAGGGTCAAAGCTCAAGCGTTCCATCATCGGAGGTGAGCGATCAACAGGGCCAAGGATCAGACACACGTGACGAGGATGAGGGAGAAGACGCAGCTGACGAGGACCAAGGAACATGCCAACAAGAAGAGGATGATTCAGATTCGGATGAATAGTAGTGGTAGTAGGATTTTCTTCACCCTGTATGTCATTTTGTATATCCGCTCGTTTGAGAAATTTTGTATCACCCTTTCGAAAGGGTAATTTTGTTACAAACAATGTTGTATATGTTCGACATGTATGTGCTTTTGTTGCTCATCATTTCACAAGAGCGATTTTGTATCACCCTTTTCGCAAGGGAAATTTTGTTATAAAAAAACTTTGTTTTGTAATTACCAAAAAAAAAAAGGATTAGTGGGGCTAAACAGGGCCATAGCAAGCCCTGTTTTTCCCCACTAACCCTTTTTTTTAGTTCTGTTAATCGTCACTATATAGCGACGTTTACCAGTGTCGCTGTATAGCGACGTTTACCAGTGTCGCTATATAGCGACGTTTACCAGTGTCGCTATATAGTGACGCTTTATAGTGAGGGTTCTTTTCGGACACTTTTAGCGACTCTTATAGCGACGTTTGCACCCATGAAAAAAAAAATTAATGTAAAAAGCATCGGTATTTTCATCAGAAAATGGCCTATGCCTTGTAGTGAACTTGATTTCAAGTGCTCTTATCTACACCATCAAGTTCAAATACTCCATCACCCTCTATATATGCTTCTATCCACTACCTAGGCTAGGTATATATAGGCTAGATCAAGAGTGAACTCATGTTTAAGGGAATTTAGCTCGAGAACAAACGTCCTCTACAGGAGAGCGCATGCACAAAAAGATCATAGAGGATGTGGAAATCTTGGTCGGGTGGATGTGAAATAGTTGCCTATGGCCATAGCCTGGCATTTGCAGCTTTGCAAATAAGCGATTCAAGCGATGGATAGGTTCTCATGAGAAGAAAACCAAAATATTAGAGTGTGTATTGTGCAGCACGGTATTTGGATTTCCACTTCAAGAAATCCCTCTCAAATTGCCCAATGCATCCCAATGATCCCAAGGCTCATGGGTCAGAGCTTGCTTGCCTACACCTAGCAATTTTGTTTCTTCTTTGGCTTTTAGGATGCTTTCTTATCCACACTAATGCTTCTCATTCTTTTCGTTTATTAATCCCTCCATTTCTTGAGCAATAGTATTTATCAACATGGCAGTGCCTGCAACGATAGGCAATTGAGCCTTCTAGATCATAGAGGGTATTGGCTCAGTGTTGTGAGAAATTTTGGGTTCCAAAAAACACATTGCAATGAGCTGGCTTTTGATATTGATACAGTTTCAAAGTTGTATGGAAACATGCATCTACTAGCTTTTCAATTTCGAAGACTCTTGTGGTGTCTCCGAGGTGTCTCCGAGCTGTCCGATTTCCCAATCGACCTTTCTCTCTCCCCCATGAGTATCATTAGAAATCACACACCAATTAAAGTTGGGTGAAATCAGTTAAGGTTCTCTAGGTTGCCTAATGGACATGATGGGCGGCTCTAATGGCTGGGCATCCCCACATTTGTGTTTCATAGATTCACTCCACCAATCACTTGCAATTCTGTAGGCAGTAGCCTCCAACTTTCAATCACCACATCGAATATTAATGGGGAGAAAGTGACCATTAGAATTCTCCACGCGATATAGCTGATCACGAAGCATATAGTGTTGAGAGTTGTGGTGCCATGAGCACATGTAGAGCAAAGGTATGAGTAAAGGGAAAACTGCCACATGGCATGGAGGAGATATCCCACATGTGAGCAAGCATATGGATGTAAGTACCCTCACCTATAAAAGGTAGATTCATTTGAAGTAATATCAATCAAGCACTTTGCACTATCTCAAGCTTCTCTTTATGAGTCCAAGATAATCTATCTTGGAACCTAATTGACTTGAGGTACATGTCATGAGCACTCTCTTCATCATGATTGCACTTAGGTTGCATCCTCCTTAGATTAGTGTTGTATTAGGATGTTGTCTCAGTGACTAGGAGAGTATGATCCTCACTTTGTCATGGTATCAGAGCTTAGGTCTAGTCTCCTAGATTAGGTATAGGCTTGCCTTAGGAGCACATGTTTTCTCCTAGGTTAGTTTTTAGTTTTTAGGTTGAAAGAATTATGTCCATGAGAGTTGAAGATTTCTATTCAATTGTTTTGTGAGAGTTCCATTGTGAAAAAGAGAGAGCTCTTGTGAGTCCACTCTTTGTGCTGAGAGAGAGAGAGAGAGAGAGAGAGAGAGAGAGCTTAAAGCTCTGAGTGGCATATCGCAAGCCACTAAGTTCCTCCTATAGAGATTGCTTTTGGCAAGAGTTTTAGATATGATATGTTGCAATATCTGTGCTGAAAACGTTTGAAATAGCTTTGGCAAGCTAGTTCTAAGAGTTTCTTTACGGCATGACTCAGCCAAAGCCGGCCAAAGCTTCAACAACACGCAGACTCCAACTTATATGATTTGTAGTGACCTCCAACACTGAATGTTTATCAGCCTGGCAGTAGCCGCCTATCCTCAACAGCCTATTAACTTCCCCGAGACCATCTTCTTCCAGTGGATGCATGGCTTGAATCTTTGACCAAATGCAGCTCCCGGCTTGAACTGCAATGCTCAAAGCCAACTCTCGGGGGGGTCACTCATCATATGTAACCCTATCACGTGAGTTCAACAGAAGGATATTTTTTATTTCTAAAATTTACAGAAATAAATATACATAAGGGACTATTTAAAATAGTTTTGGAAAAAATTTACAGATTTGTATAGAAAAGGGATACATTTTATCAATGAAAAAATTTACAGATAAGGGATTTGAAATATAGGCCTTGAATGCACGTGATATAGAGGGTTTATACATAGTGACCCCCCTGAGAGCCAACTACACCAACAAACCGACTGTTCAAGTTTCCACAACGAAGGCGAAGGCTCTAGCACCTATAGAAGATGACCACTCGCCATAGCCAGCCGCTTCCAATGTTGTTGTTGTAGCTAGTCAAGCATAGCTCATAGCCACATTGACAACCTATAAAGCCAGCACTCTGACGACTTCCAAGTGACTCTACAGCAATCAACGCCCGCTCCAAAAGCCTCACCCACGTCTAGCTATCCTACAAACTATAGCTTCCATCACGACCAGTAGGAGCGCCTAAAGAACTCTACAGATCTTCTAAGCATGGCACTCAGCTTCAATGCCTTGGTATACACCTAGCAGCACCGACAACTCTCAAGCTCCCACAGTGGTCCTTCTTCATCAGCAAGCCTTCCTTCACAGAGCACATAGGCTCAAGATTGCATCGCGGACTACTAAAGACTTTCTACCAAGTTAGAAAGCCAAGGGAGATGTCTCCAGCAAAAGGATCGATGAATTCACAGCACATCGACGAATCCAATCCGCAGCGCATTGACGCCTCGCTTCAAAGCTTTTCTTCTTTTCTCTATCTTTCTTCCTAAGGTTGGACCTTAGGACATGTGGCAGCCAAAGACGAAGACACGTGGCAGATAAGCCACTTAATCTTAGGTCACGATTGACCTTGGGTTAGCTCCATGGTTAGGTTAAAAGATAACCATAGTTAAAATTTCTACCTTGGGTTAACTAAGCTGGGTTAAAAGGTCACCACAGTGCCACCTCAGCATAGAGGCCCTTGCTAAGCACAGTATGGAATTCTGCATGTGAATCCCTGTGCCACATTAGCAAAGGCCTTTTCTTCTTCACAGAAACTTCGACAAGCCATAACTTGCAATCCAAGAAGAATTTGGCCACGCTCCAAAAAGGAAAAGTGATCATCTTTTTGAGCTCTACGTACTTGTCAAGTCAAAATAATTATATGCAATTAGACATTGCCAATATTGAAAGAAATCAATTGGTAAGACCTTTGCAACAAATGGAAAAGTGACACATGAATGCACAAAGCATGCCAAAAGCACAAGTGCATGAGATGACCATAGCACAAAGCATGGCATCCACACAGAAAGCATCAAGGCACATGGAAGAACAAAGCATCATGCATGAAGCTACATAAGGAAGAAGATTGTAGATTGAAGAACCAACAGGTCAACTACACAGCATCGTCATCAAGCCATGAGCCAAAAGTTGACATCAATGGAATGTATTGAGAAACAAAAACCTTGCCAACCTTGCCTATATTTTGTAAATTGAACCTGACCACCTGAGAGTAGCTATGAAAGCACTCAAGGGAGGTATTGACATGTAAAAACCACACTTGACCACCTTAAGTAGCAATGCATGCACTAAGGGGAGGTGATGGAATGCAGTCTCTTGAGAGGTGATTAGTCTTCCCACAATGATTGCAAGGTGAAAACTTGCCCTTCTGGATTTTTATGGCATAGGCTGTGTCATTGCCTTTCCGGAGTTCCATGTGCCTTTCTTCTTCTTGAAGAGCAGAGATAAGGCCTTCAAGACTAGGATTAGGAAGATTTTTCAAAGTGGTAACAACATGATCATAATCTTCAGGCATACTCTTGAGCAATTCAAAATAGCATATCCTCCATTGTCAAAACATCCATTTAGTTCAACTCACTCGAGAAAACACTGAAGATTTGATCTATGTCTTCATATGTATGGCCGACAAGAAGAAAGCCAACTTCCACTTCTTCAAATATTTTCAAACCAACTAGCACAGAGCATGACGCAAATATATATTTATTCTTGTTCTCTCTCCAACAATTATCAGCTTGTATTCGCAAAATGTGTTAGGTAAACATCCACAAGAATCTATAACCTTTCTTATTGCTTTCATGATTGATGTAACAACTTGGTTACTATCATGGTCATGCAAACTATCAATCCATACATCACAAAAGATTCGGTATCCATGTACTAATACTCCACACAAGTGTGTTTTTAGTCCACGTTTGCCCCGCAATGCCGGTGGGATACGTCTATATCATGGCAAAGTTGTTGTATTCTGGTCCATGCCATGAATGGTGATGCACATGGACTTATCGACATGTGAAATAGCTTCCTCTCTCCAAGAAGCATATAACTTTTGAGAATCCTACACATGATGTAAATGGATTGATCGCCATTTAATATATCTTCCTCAATGCTGCACATTTACTATGTTCAATGGTATTTTTTAATTCATCACATGTAAACATGGTACTCCTTTGAAACCATACACTATTTTTATCTTTAGGACATTCCAATGGGAGAATGGCACTGGTGCCCTTCTACCTTTGTGAAGCCAAAATTTTGAATCAGGACATTCCATTGGAATGGCACTAGTGCCATTCTCCCAATGCAATACCCTAATTCATTGTCCACTGGCTCCACTTCTCTTTGCTATAGTAGCAGATGCTTTGGGTAGGCTGATCAAAGAGCAGCTTGCTGAGGGCAAGATACTAGGAATTGAACTTTTTTCTGGATAGTAGTTGGTGAATCAACAATTAGCTGATGATACCAATCTTACTATAAGAAACACAACACAAGACATCCAAAATACCCTACAATGTGTGGAACTGTTTTGCCTTGTCTTAGGATCCAAAGTCAATCATGCTAAAACAGGGTATGCTCTCCTTTTAGGGAAGGATCAAGAGCAGCTATCACAACTAGAATGTAAAAAAATACAATAGGGGCAGATTTTTAGGCTATTGGCCATTCCTATGGGCTTCAAGGTGAGTATGAAAGATAGATGGGAATGGTTCCTTCATAGATTAAAAGCTAAGCTGGACAAATGGAGAGGATTTCAAGCAAACCTGGTTGGGAGAAGAGTTTTTCTTAACCATTGCATTTATCCTATAGCCATATTTTACCTCTCTTGCTGGTGCCCCTCGCAAAGTGGTCTAGAGAAATTTATCAGAATATGCAGATCTTTCTTATTGGGAGGTAATGATACTAAGAGGAGAATTTCCAAGTGGTCTTTCTGTACAAGACCTGGAAATGAAGGAGGGCTGGGAGTCATCAACATTCAACAAGGAGCCTATAAACTGGCAGCTTCTTGGATTATAAAGGCTATCATCCACCTTGCCTAAACCTAAACCCTAAATCCTAAACCCTAAAACTTAAACCCTAAATCCTAAACCCTAAAATAATAATCATAAACCCTAGACCTAAATGCTAAATCCTTAACCCTATATCCTAAACCCTAAACCCCTAAACCCTTAGCCCTAAGTCCTAAACCCTAAAACCATAATCATAAACCCGAAACCCTAAACACTAAATCTTAAATCCTAAGCCCTAAATCCTTAACCTTAGATACTAAACCCTAAACCCTAACCCTAAAATATAACCAAAATTTAATGATTTTTTTCAATTTGTGTAATAGGTTTGATATATCCCCCAATGTGTTGCAAGTGGAATAGCTTAATGGTGCACCCAGCCTATTGCAAAAATCAAGGAATTTGTGCAACAGGTTGGATATATCCCCCAACCTGTTGCTCAAGTAATAGGTTGGGGTTACTAGGTTGGATATATCCCCCAACCTGCGATATATCCAACCTGTTCCACAAGTCAAGAAATTGGGTGCACCCCCAACCTGTTGCTTGAGCAATAAGTTAGGGGGTATATCCAACCTGTTGCACAAATCAAGAAAATTCCTTGATTTTTGTAAAAGGTTGGGTACACCCTTAACCTGTTGCCTGTGCAACAGGTTGAAGGATATATCAAACATATTGTACAAATCAAAAATTTTCATTTTCAAGGTTAGGGTTTAGGGTTTAGGGTTTAGTATTTACGGTTAAGAATTTAGGATTTAGGATTTGGGGTTTAGGATTTAGAGTTTAGAGTTTACAGTTTAGGATTTAGTGTTTAGGAGTTTAGGATTTAGGATTTAGGAATTAAATGTTTAAAGTTTAGGATTTACGATGGTTAAGATGTTTTGGTATTAATTGTTTAAAGTTTAGGATGTAGGGTTTAGGTTTAATGCCTTCTCTGCGAGTTTTAATATAAAAGTTATTAACTAATAATAAGCTCAATGATTATTTATTGTCTTTTTTTGAGTTACTAATCTATTTTTGTACATAAAACATGTATTCACCCTAACAGAGGGTATGGATGTGGTGTTATATAAGAAGAATAAAGTGGTGGCTTTTGGACGAATTCATAGTCTTGATCCTATGAATGTGTGTCATTTCCAACGTTGTGGTGAGAGAAGATGTATAGTGATAATCACCAATGTTGTAAATCCTGAAGTACATTTGAAATATCCACATGGAGACTTTGAAACATTGGGAGATACTTACAATGTGACATATTTGATATGCAAGCACACAGAACGCTTTGGGACCAAGACGAAATTGTTCCAAAGACATACTTTCAAGATATCAAGAAAACTTATTTTGAGGGGGGAAAAGTAGAGATGTTATCTTGCTCCGGAGAAGTTTTAGCAATTGGCAACTTTCAAGGCTATGTTCAGAGTCTTCTCTATATAGTGGAGATAATTAAGTTGAATAGTGCAGGTGTCATTCAAAATGCAATGGATAGTACTTCACATCTAGATGTCCATAATACTACGTCTCATCTACAAGTTCATAGTACTTGTAAATGGGGGTTAGATTTCTTGAAATCAAGTTTGTCTAAGACAATTTCCTTCAATGTCATGGAAGACACAATAGAATATTATCAGAAGAAAAGGAATATAACACAAATGGGATCCAAATTGATAAGAAGCTATAGTAGTGATCAAGAGTATCATAGTGGCATGCTCACAAGTATTGAGGACATTATAGTAATAGATGTTGAGCTACAAAAGACTCAAATATACTCACTAGTATAGAAGACTTGTCTTGTGTTGCAAGTGACTCGAATAGGCTCACTGGTAAAGAAGACTTGTTCTGTGTTGCAAGTGACTCAAACAGGCTCACTGGTATAGAAGACTTGTCCTGTGTTGCAAGTGACTCGAATAGGCTCACTGGTATAGAAGACTTGTCTTATGTTGCAAGTGACTCAAACATGCTTACTAGTATAGAAGACTTGTCTTGTATTAAGAATAATAAGATGGGACCACAAAGAAAAATACACGCAAAGATCGATGGGATAAGTGATGCAATAATAGGAATTAATGATATTAGTGACAATGATCATGATGTTACCACTCGAATGTAGGGCAAAGGGGGCAGAGAATCTGAGACTTGTCATGTTGTTCGGAATATTGTTGCTAGCATGCTAGAGAATATAGATGGGAGAATCTTGAGTTACAAAGGAGAAAGAGTTCAACCACAAAATTCAAGAGGCATTGGTAGCAAATTGACATCAATGAACATGTCTACCAGATTGCCATTTCCAAGATATAAGGCATCAAATAATTCTCAAGCCCACACAGCATTTGATTATAGAGATGAAGATTCAAGGGAAATGGATTCGAGGTTTGATGGTCTTACAACTGGAAAATGCAAGACACTATTTACGAAAAGAAAGTACATGAGTGTGAAGAGGCAAAGAATCATGGCATCAATTCCAGAACCAAAGAGACATGTAATGTTATCCGAGGAGAACATGAAAAGGATGCTTATGCGAGTTTGTTGCAAGAGACTTTGCATTAGAAAAGTTGGGAAAGATGATTATGCAGCCATATGCCTTGGTATTTGGAGTAAGACAGCGCCTAATAGACATTACTATCTTCTTCAAGAGTTTTCATGCTTTCTTCATCAAGGCAATGATCAAGATTTGAGCACAAGACACTGTAAACCTAGATTGAAACCCATGGTTAATGGGAGACCCACTTGCAATCGAGGATATCAATGGTTAATTGGACTATCACAATGCACATACTCGACCATCTGGGCAGAGGTGAAAGAAAAAGTGGTTCATACAATTCATGGAAATACCTACAAGCTTAAATGCCACGGAAGCACTATAAATGCAACCGCAACATTAAAGCAAGTTCTCGAAGACCATGCATTACCATAGCCTCATCTTCAACAAATAGTGCTAGATGGACGTGTCGAATGTCAACAACATCTTCCTTTGGGAATGACAAAGAAGGTCATCCTAGAGACTGTCAATAAAACTTTACAAGAGAGAGATGAGAGCATGATTTCATGGTAAACCTTGTACAAAATTTGGCGTAGAGATTTTTGCCACATCAAGACACCATCAAAGCAAAGAATGTCAACATGTAAGACATGTGATGAATTAAAAAATGCCATTGAACATAGTAAATGTGAGCAGTAGTGAGGAAGATATATTAAATGGAAATCGATCCATTTACGTCATGTGTAGGATGCTCGAAAGTTATATGCTTCTTGGAGAGAGGAAGCTATTTCACATGTCGATAAGTCCATGTGAATCAGCATTGATGGCATGGACCAGAATACAACAACTTTGCCACGATATAGTTGTATCCCACTGACATTGGGTGGACTAAAAATGCACTTGTGTGGAGTATTAGTACATGGATACCGAATCTTTTATGATGTATGGATTGATAGTTTGCATGACCATGATCGTAACTAGGTTGTTAAACCAATCATGAAAGCAATAAGAAAGGTCAGAGATGCTCGCGGATGTTTAGTTAAGACGTTGCAAATACAAACTGATAATTTTTGGAGAGAGAACAAGAATAAATATATATTTGCTTTATGCTTCATGCTCGTTGGTTTGAAAATATTTGAAGAAGTGGAAGTTGGCTTTCTTCTTGTCGGCCATACACATGAAGACATAGATCAAATCTTCAGTGTTATCTTTGGTGAGTTGAAGTCATTGGATGTTTTGACAATGGAGGATATGCTATTTTGAATTGGGAAAAAAATTGGAGGGTCTCGCAAGGAAGAATAAGAAGTGGCTATCTTAGAGAGGATGGTATATTGGAGAGCATTCATACAGCTACATTTACAAGCAAGAGATGATGCCCTAATAGGACACACAAATCCACACTACTTTCGGTTTCACATGCATAACAATATTCCAATGATGCAATGGAAGCACTACTTAGTAGATGGAGATCATTTATGGAGTGATTCATGTGCTTTATTACAACAAATAATTCCATTGGAGGAAACTAGATTTGTTCTTGCAAAAAACAAATCACTTGATAGCCTTCATTAAACATCCTCAAAGTATGATGTAGAAATATCCTGAGCAATCAACTAAGAATTTGGAGACAATTAAATCAACCGAAGCACTTATCCAATCTTTAGAAAGACAAGAAAACTTAATGAGCATTGAATACTGTGAATTCTTTTGGCCGGAACAAGCTAGGTCTCCAAGTTTTCCTTTGGATATAAATATGTTAGTAGATATGGAGGAAGCAGAGGAATGCCTTTTACCTTGAAAATACTGTGGCAGGAGGGGAGACAAACCCTTAGCAGAGTTTATACCATCTAATGAGATTGAAAAGGGTCTATTTGTTGCAGTTTGGGCATCTGATCCAGGTTCAGAGTTGGATGACCAAGGTGGCCCAATTTGGGCTGCAAAGGTTGCTAAGATAGAAAGGGATGACAAGGGAACTGCTATAACATTCACAGCTTTATGGTGTGAACCAAAGCCATTGAAAAATCTTCCGAGAAGATATACAATAAAACAACTCTATGAGGGATGCTTGCAAAAGAAACGTGAATGGGTTCCAAATAATGAGGGATTAACAGAGATGGAAATCAGTAGCATTATTCATTGCTGGAAATTGAGGACACGAAGTTTTAAAAAGAAGCATGGATACAATGTTGAAAAATGTATCACAATCCCTGCTGATCCAAGTCGTGTCCATATTAAACATCATTTGGCAAGACTTGACCCATCAAGCGCAAATACATTACATGAATCTGATGACTCTGAACAAGATTTAGATGCATAAGATAATGTTTTGTATGCTTTTTTCCATAGAAATGGTGTATCTATACACCACCAATAAGATAATGTATTGTATGCTTTGTTTTTTTTAAAAAGGGTGTATCTATACACCACTTATATATTGAATTCAACAAACCCTTTTTTTTTTTTTTTGGTGTATCTATACACCGCTTATATGTTGAATTCAACAAAGTCTTTTCATATGGTGTCATATTTTCACTTTATCAGCATAGTATTAAAATTGAACTAGAGTTAGGAGACTACTATTATTATTATTATAGTTATTGGATGGGGGCACCATGCACAAGTTTGGGAATTATAGCTTCATTGAGCCATATTTTTTTTTATTAGAGGTCACCACTTGACTTTTTAGCTTAATAAGGCCATATTTGTATATAAGTGACCCATTTAGTTCTCTAGAAAACCCAATTTTTGAGCTCACTAAGTGAAGTTGAGTGGAGAGGATATGCTCCAAAAAAAAGTCCAAACCAGGAGAGAAAGTCCAAAAATTTTGAATAGTGTGTTATGGGCAATATGGCTCATTCCTATAAGAAGAAAAGTCTTTACATCGGAATGATTGATGGAAGGAATAAGTGCACGGGAAAGTGATCTCTAGGGAATTAGCTTAGAGAATGTCATGGCTACAAGCTTTTTGGTAAAAGGGATCATATATGTTGGCTAGAGCCCTTCTAGTGCATGCAATGTATGTGGTTTTGTCTCGATTGATGACATCATTCATACATGCCACTTGAACAAAGCTATTGTTAACCTACCATCTTTGCCCCTTGGAGATTGGTGTATTGCACCTCGTACTATTTTAGTCAAGTTGAGGTTGACAATCTCAATATGGGTGGTTACCTACTAGAGTTTGATTGTGCACAAATCAATGTGTGTAGAGAACCCTATAATGAGCCAGCCCAATATCCATGGTGGGTAATGTGGATTAAGACGGCTTTGGATTTCTTAAATCATTTCTATTGAGGGAGGAGATACAAGTACCAAAAATATATGTCATCTTCCATCTTAAGAGCTTGAACACAAACCCAGAGGGTGAGCACTAAAAGTTGCATATCTTTCATAGCCCACGTTGTTCATATCAGGACTTCACAAGAACAGCTAACAAGGGAAAATTTATACCATGCAAACACTTGCAATTCTATTATGTATCGTTATGCTAGGTCTTAATATGGATTCAAACATGTGCATTCACTAGTGACTTGTGGTGATTGGTTTATTTCAAATCCTTAGCCGTCCAAGATACTACCCAATCATTAAACAAAATTTATTGGAATTCCTTTTAGCTCCGTGTAAACTCCTAGATTTTTTGTGTTTCACTTTTGGAATATGTGGCCTTAGTAAAGCGATATTGATTCTATTTTATAGCACAAGAGAATGGTAGGCCCTAACATGGGTATGGTGTGTTGCACGACTTCAACGGGCACACCCTTCATGTTTGTGTACTTCTAGGCAACACAGGTCACATAGAAAACTCATACATACCATTAGGGCATTTTTTTGCCACCAATTTGAAATAAATATAATTAATTCAAAGTCTTTTGAAGTATGAAAGTTCAAAAGTTGATAATCATCAATCATAGTAGTTTGAGATTCTTTGACCATGATTTCGTGTTCTCCAATTTAGTATGCATAGTATTATTTAGGAATGCATAGTATAAGAGAACGTTATTTACACTTGATTTTGCTCAAAATTCATTAGGAAAAAAGGGAGCTCATTTTGGGGCCTTTTACGGTTTGGAAAAATAAGCTCTCAACCAATCAATAGAAGGCCAACGTAACGTTGAAAATTCACGAAAATAAGAGAAAATAGAAAAAAGAAACAATACTTTATGTAAGTACAAGCGTGCTACATTAATGTGGAGATTGGTTTTTTATTCTCAGAAGATCTTTGGACAAGAAGATAGAATCTAAACTGACATTTTATCTGACAAGATCCTTCCCGCTTCCACCTTCCTTTGAATTTTCAAATGTTGTGCCGCCTTTCGTGCGAAAGGTCTACCATTCTACACCATTGCCTCATTGTGCAACAGCCTTTCTTTTCCAAAACTGCTCCCTTGATCCTGTTTGGCGTAGAGTAAGATGTTTCTCGTCAACTGTCTGTTTGCCCACTTTCTCTTTCTTGAAACTTCAAATTGTTATCTTAGTTACATTACTTTGCTATTGTTACAGATTCAGAAAATCTCCATGGTGAACCAAAACCACGGTCGTTCTTGTGGAAGACGCTCTGTGGATGATAATGCTACGAAGGCAGAATTATGCCAAACATCCTTACCCCGTCGACCTACTTCTTCTATTTCGTCGGTAGAGAATTCAAGTACAGTGAAAACGGAAGGAACTTGGGAAAGGTTTAGTGTTTCGAAAGGAGCATGGGTGCTCATGCAACCTAGCAAAAGAAAAAGACCCCAGACAAAAAACATTTCCTTGGCATCGTGGAAGGGAAGAGTACGAGATTTTAAAATCACCAAAGGGAAGATATCCATGAAAGAAGTTTTGATTCAGCACGTGTACATGCATAAAGAACTTGTCTTGCGAGACTATCCAAAAAATCTTCCGCAACACAGGCCTAATTGTATATTTTTCTATTGTAGTTTTTTTCTTCATGAGGTGTATGGATTTTTAAGATGAAGCTTTCTCTCTTAGCTTATTGACATTCTTGTGTTGTTTTATTTCAGATTTATATCCTTCATTGTATGAGACATGGCAAAACATCGATTGTATTCTGGGATTTATAGATGTTCTGCATGGATCGATAGGAGAACAACAATACCAAGGTCGATGTGCAACAGAGCTAGCTCAATCGGGTATATTTTTTACTGATCATTTTTATCAGTTGCTGGACAAAGCTAACACACATGGTGTATTAATAAAACAAGACCTTCCGGCGTGGAATTCAGTGGATAGGCCTCACCCACATTCTAGTGTTACAGAGGCATATAGGGCGAAGCTTTTTACAGAAGTACAGAAAGCTCTGAGGCCCAATATTGCCACTAGGATAGTAAAAAATTCTTTGTGCATGCCTCTCACAGTTTTTGTGGACTTGTTTAATACCTTTCCAGTGAAGGTTTCAAAAACAATGTTCACAGTTAAAGCAACAAATTCGGCATGCATGCCACAATTTTTGGATAAAGGTTGGGATAAGAAGACATGTAGTTCAGTGTTTTGTGAGGTGGTCCAACCTTCGATGCAACTGAAGTACATGGTTGCATCACAAAATTTTATTTTCTCTTTTTATTACAAGCGCAGTCAAATGCTAGGCACAAAGCTTGTCCCAATGGATCAAGATGAAGAGTCTTTTGGTGCAGAAAATAAACTTATTGATATTGATGTTGTTGAGAATGGTGATGTGCTAGTCAATATCTCATTAAGAGAATGTTGCTCCCTAGCTCAATTGCGCAGTGACATTCTGTTTGAGACTGAAGGTTCTATCTCAAATGACTTTTTATTTATCTACAACAACAGAAAGGTACACCATCTGATTTATCCTAGTCTCATTAAGCATTGCTATTAGTTTAATTTACCACTCTAATTCATATTGCTTTTTTGCAGTTACTCAGAAGAAGAGAGAGCTCAATAAAATGCAAAGACATAGAAAATTTAAAAATTGAGATAACACAGACTCAATAAAGAAAGGTTTTGTATTCAATCAAGTAAGATTTTGTATAGAACTGTTTAGCTGAATCTGTAGAACATATTTCTGACATCCATTTTCTATTTATGTACAGTTTGATCCAGAGGCTGCTCTACATTTTTTGGAGGATCTTCTCTCTGCTGCTCCATCCTGCCATCCTGTCTCCTCCATTGCCCCAGAAGCCTCTCTTTGCTGCTTCTCCACCTTCTCCTCAACATCAGCAGCAGGTCTTTGCTCCTGTGTCTGCTCCTCCTCAGCACTCTGTGATTGCTCCTGTGGCTTCTGGTCCTCAGCATTAGGTGCTTCATCTGTGGGATCAAGGTGTATGACACCTTCTTGTACTTTAGAGCTTTCACCCAGCTCCACAGTAGCTGGTACAATAGGTTTGGGGGAGGCATAGCTCAAAAACCTCCAAATTGTATGAGCTCTAAAATTATGTACATAGTTGGAGCTGAAGCTATCCTCTTTCATCTGCAATGGCAGAGGATAATTTAGAACACTTTGTATCATTATGAATTATCTTCAAGCTAAATGAAAAGTATTTTTCCTTACCAGGTCTGGCTGTTCCTTCTCAAAGTAGCTTGAAAGTATATATTTTGCATTGATCAGCACCCTCCATCCACAGCTACTTGAATCATTTTGTTGTGGTGTCTGTACAGTTAGAAAAAAATGTTAGAAACTGTGAGCATCAGCACAAAACAAAATTATTCAATAAGTTCAAAGACATAGCATTTAATAGACTTTTTACCTCTAGACTTATTGGCTCTATTGAATCCAAAAGAGAGACATTTGGAGGACAGTGATCCAATGCATCTAATAGCCTTCTAATACAACTGCAATATGTATAATTTAGTTAGTATGATATCAAAATAATGAAGTTTTAAGTTCAAAAAGCACACACAGCACTTACAATTTCAGCTCTCTATGTGTGTTTTTTAGAGAGTTGAATAGAAAGCATTGCTTTTGCTGGATGTCAATAGACACAAAACTCCAGTGGTCACTGCATAAGGAAAAAAGCATAAGAAAATGAAAGGCTACAAGAGTTCCCAATATTAAAGAAGAATCTTAAAAGAAGTAGTCACCCACATACCTGCTATGGTATGGAAGTAGCAAAACATCAATTACTTCAAAATTGCAGTGTTTGAACCAGCTGGGAATACTCATGGGAGTCTCCTTTGCATCTCTTAATTTAGAAGAAATGGCTGGATCAACAATATGGACTGTATGCTGTACAGAGGGGTGAAGCCAGCTTCTCATCATGCTGCATAGGATCAGAAAATAATTAGGGTAGGTTATAAAGGAGTTACAAGGAGGATTGATTTGCAAAAAATGTAAAATTTATAGACACTTACTAGAGCATTGCAAGAATGATAGTATCTGAGCAATACTTATTCTTATTAGCCAATGCTGCTAAGCATTGTTTTGTCAAATCAAAATCATTGACTGAAACTTCATCCTCAATATGTACAACTACATCAGGGCCTAGCTCCTTCAACCTTCTATGTATCTGTAGCTCCTTCTTTCCAGTCTCCACATCTATAATAGATTTTGTTTCTTTTATTTGCTGCTTCAGTGAGTCCTCATAAGCAGCCTTCCCTCTGGTGTTCTTTGAGTGTGTTACCTCAACAACCTTTACCTCATCAACCTTCAAAGTGGAATTAGCAATATATCTCTCATTTTGATGTCCTGCCATTCCACAGGATGAACCAGCTTGTCATACCTCCATCTCACTCTGGACAAAGTGTTGAAGTCTTTGGCCATCAAAGTCACCCTGTGAGCATGGGCTGCTACAAGCATTGCATCCTCAAAATATTTCTCCAAGTAATCCTCTGCCATTTCCTGTAAGGAAAGAATGGCAGTTCTATTCCACCTGAACCCAAGGTTCCAACTGTCACAAATTTCTCTCACCAGTCTTTGAAAGGGTGCTTTGGGTATTGCAAAGCCTATAGCTTTCTGTTGCCTCCTTATCTCCCTTAGCACACTTGCACCCTGATTCAATATTTTGGCCTTTTGCTTGAGCAAGCTCATTGGCTTACCCTTCCTGCCATGTGCAGCTCTTCCCTTTGGAGGCACACTAAATTTCTTGGTACCTGCCCCAGCTGCTGTTGCTGCAAGACCTGGTCCTTTGCCAACTTTCCTTGCAGTTGACTTGGTTCTTGCCATCACTCTGAAAAACTGCATACAAAGGATTGGAAAGAGATCACAGACATGGAGAACATGTTCTAACAAAGAAAAGGCAATCACAGGGGTGGAAGAAGCCAAATAGAGAAATTTGCAATAAAATGCGATATGAGCAGTTTGGAATTTCAAACAGGTCCACATCGCATTTTGCTGCAAATTTTTGAAATGGCATGCTGGTGCACTCCTACAGTGATTTCTATGTCTCTCCAACCAAATACAGTATGAATGGAGTTTATGCAAGAAGATTACAGCTATGGAAGTCACAAAACCAGAATGACAAGGGTTGATGAAGCAATATTTCAATTTTTTGCAACAAAACGCGATTTCAGCAGTTTGAAATTCCTAATGCCTTCTCCTCACATTTTGCTGCAAATTCATGAGGCAACATGCTGGAATATGCCTTCAGTCATTTGAAGGTGTTTGCATAACCATACAGGATGGATTGAGTCTATGGAAGTCAAGAAGTGTGCACAGACTGAAGGGAGAACCCATAAGTACAGTTTTACCCTCACATGCAAATATCACACTTGAAGATCTGCATTCCTACAGTGATTTCTCTGTCTTGGTTTGAGTCTATGCATTTCCATGCAGGATGTATTTTTTCTATTTTAGGCAAGAAGATTGCAGAGACTAAGGGGAGTACCCATTGTTACTCCTGGAATCTATCTGTGGATGTGCTGTGCTGCTGAGGAGTAATCTGTACTGAGGATGAACCCGTGCTGCTGGACAAGATGTTGATGTTGCAGAGTATGGAGGTAGGGAGGCAAGAAGATTGCAGAGACTAAGGGGAGTACCCATTGTTACTCCTGGAATCTATCTGTGGATGTGCTGTGCTGCTGAGGAGTAATCTGTACTGAGGATGAACCTGTGCTGCTGGACAAGATGCTGATGCTGCAGAGTATGGAGGTAGGGAGGCAAGAAGATTGCAGAGACTAAGGGGAGTACCCATTGTTACTCCTGGAATCTATCTGTGGATGTGCTGTGCTGCTGAGGAGTAATCTGTACTGAGGATGAACCTATGCTGCTGGACAAGATGCTGATGCTGCAGAGTATGGAGGTAGGGAGGCAAGAAGATTGCAGAGACTAAGGGGAGTACCCATTGTTACTCCTGGAATCTATCTGTGGATGTGCTGTGCTGCTGAGGAGTAATCTGTACTGAGGATGAACCTGTGCTGCTGGACAAGATGCTGATGCTGCAGAGTATGGAGGTAGGGAGGCAAGAGAGCAGAGACTGGAGGGCAAGAGGTCTAAAACAGGATACCACAAATAAGTGCAAATAGAATTAAAGAATCACTAAATCCCACACGTGTGGAATTTAGTCGTTTTTCACACGTGTGGATGGGACCCAGATCTCTTGGAGTTTGAAATTTGGCACGTGTGAAAGTACACTTTATTCCTTGGAACTTGTGCCATTCATGATTTCATCATCAATACCACAACCACTTTTCCCTCCCCTGGATCCCAATCTTTCATCCCTGCCACGACCCTCGCATCTTCCATTTCCTTCTCTCTGATCCTTTCCTACCCAGCACACTCCATCCAGACTGCAACCTACCTGAAGACAGTACTGCCAGATCTCCAGGTTACCTAGAGTGCAAAGTTCAAGCTAGAGAAAGAGCAGGAGATTTACCAGTGCAACTGAATCAGCATGGAAAAGGAAAAAAAAGGTCAGAATTCTAGATTGGTTTCAATGTTTTTCAACATTTATTTCTTCCATCCATTGGATTTTTGATGTCCCAATGTCTTCACTCAGCTCCATCCTTCTTCTTACATTTTCAATTTATACTGTTCAAGAATGTGGTAAATCACCCAAAAATTAGATTGTAGGTTGATATGAATAGAAACAAGAAATTTGCAACAAAATGCGAGGAGAGTGGTTTATAATTCTCTAAACAGCCCATATCGCATTTTGCTGCAAATTCCTGTTGTTGACACCTTCCTTATGAAAAGTTTCACTCATTCCATTATTTTTCTTGCATATGAGATCATAGTGTCCAAGAATCACTGAGATGAACCAAGTGCTTGATTTGAGATGCACATGAACAGAACTTGAGAATTTGCAACAAAATGCGAGGAGAGTGGTTTATAATTCTCTAAACAGCCCATATCGCATTTTGCTGCAAATTCCTGTTGTTGACACATTCCTCATGAATAGTTTCACTCATCCCATTATTTCTCTTGCATATGAGATCATAGTGTCCAGGAATCACTGAGATGAACCAAGTGCTTGATTTGACATGCACATGAACAGAATTTGAGAATTTGCAACAAAATGCGAGGAGAGTGGTTTATAATTCTCTAAACAGCCCATATCGCATTTTGCTGCAAATTCCTGTGTATTATTTGGTTCTCACTTCTACCTCATTAATTTGCTATCTTTAGCCCTGTGGAAATCTTCCTTGATGATGAGAAATGTTTTTGTTTTGGAACAGCTGGCTCCTAGGCCCCACCTTTCAAGAGGAATCTGGACTTTTCTGTTGCTATTATTAGACCACAGCAATCACCAGGTGAGTCATGAGATGTCATGAAGGAATTATCTGGTGATAGGGAAACATTTGCCAAAGACTTTCTGGGCTGAAGCATGTAACACTGCAGTTTACATCCTCAGTCGTAGCTACACAAAGGCTGTGAACGGGATGACTCCACTGCAAGCCTTTTCTGGTAAGAAACCTTCAGCTGCACATTTCAAAGTTTTTGGATGTGACTGTTTTGTGCATGTCCCTGATGCTACCAGAACCAAATGGGAACCGAAGAGCCGGAAGTGTATTTTTTTAGGCTACAGTGAAGAGGCGAAGGGTTACCGTCTCTATAACCCTGTTACCAAGAAGGTACTTGTAAGTAATGATGTGGACTTCTCAGAATAGCCGCATCAATTGGAGGAGGATGCTTCCTTCCCAGACAACCAGGACTAGGATATCCATCCAGTACCACCACCAATAGTAGACCGAACTCCCCAACGGTGCTTGGGAGGATTCAAGACAAAGAAGATGAAGAAGAGTTTGCAGAACCACAATGGCAACGGCCATTCCCGAAGTGGGTAAAGTAGCTTTTGGACAGCAGAGAACCTCCAGCCATTGAGGAGGAACCATCCGAACACCGCCGGTCCAAGAGATTAGAGGAGCAAAGAAGGGCACAGGAACACTTGGTCAACTATGCTTTGATGATAGGAGTGATTCGTGCTGATGAACCCAAGTGTCTTGAAGAGGCACAGGGCGATGATAGGTGGATGGAGGCTATGTAGTCGGAGTATGGCTCCATGATGAAGAACAACACTTGGGACCTTGTGGATCGACCACCAAAATGCAAGGTAATTGGAACCAAGTGGGTGTACAAGATCAAGTACAAGTCCGATGGCACGTTGGATAAGTACAAGGCTTGGCTCGTGGCAAAAGTATTTGCATAGGTACATGGTTTTGATTATCAAGATACTTTTGCTCCCACAGCTCGACTAACCACAATTCACAGTGTTTTGGCTTTAGCTACCCAGGGAAGTTGGCCCATGTTTCATATGGATGTGAAATCTGCCTTTCTGAATGGAGATCTCAAGGAGGAGGTATACATGGAACAACCACCAGGTTTTAAGATCTCTGGTTCAGAAGGTAAAGTCTGCAAACAGAAGAAGGCACTTTACGAGCTGAAACAGGCCCCACCAGTGAATTGATGCCTACTTTCTGCAAAATGGGTTCAAGAGGAGCCCATCTGATGCAAATTTGTATATCTTCAGAGAAGGAGGCAGGTGTATGATCATGGTCCTTTACGTGGACGACCTTGTCATAACAGGGAATCATGAAGAGAAGATCTTGTAGACGAAGCATTTGCTAGGAAGAGAGTTTGAAATGACAGACCTCGGACTGATGCATTTTTGTTTGGGGATTGAAGTTTGGCAAGAGCCAAAACAGATCTTCATTTCATAGCTGAAGTATGCTGGAGAGATGCTGAAGGCATTTGGCATGGCTGAGTGCAAAATAGTTGGCACCCCTATGGAGGTTGACGTGAAGCTCTCAAGCGAGGATTCATCACCACTGTGGATGAAGCGAACTACAAAAGGCTTATGGGTAGCTTGATCTACCTGTGCAACACACGACCGGACATCAGTTTTGCGACTGGTGTACTAAGCAGGTTTTCCAATAAGCACCGGGAGAACCATTGGAGGGCAGGGATGCAGTGTGGGGGTTAAAGGTCACTGTGCCTTAACCCCGGTTATGTACAATACTCAAACACATATATAAATGAATGAAAAAGAAGATTAGGGTGGTTCTGCACCCACCAAAAGTTGTGTGGCTCTTTGTCTCCCTCTCTCTCTCTCTCTCCTTCTTCCATTCTTGCTTCCGTTGAGAGCACTCTCAACTAGTATCATAGCCCGGGTGATCTAGCTGAGCGTGCGTGAATGCTTGAAGCTCAGCAGCTCTGTGGGAGGAAGGAGAAGCTCTGTGGGAAGCTTTGTGGGCAACTTTACTTGCATCCGAGTGTGCAGAGACCTTGGAGGAACATTTGGAAAAGTCACTTTGGCTTTGTGAAGTGGTTTTGAGAGCCTGTTAAGAGCTTTCAAAGAAAAAGTCGTTTTCTGAGCTTTTCCCTGTTCTGTTCGATGACAGAGACTCCATATCAACTTGTAGAGGCAACTATTGCTTACTTTTGGTATCCACATTACTTCAGGAGCTTGGAAACACCTTCATTCTTGAATCTGGGATCATTTCATTGGATTTCTGAGTCACTGTGTCAGTTCTTACGTTTTTTGCCCAGGTGTTGGAACTCAAGTTTGGAGCAACCATTTGCAGATCTGTCATTTCCGGTGGACTCAGGAGGTCCTAAAGCTTCTATGTTGCTCATCATTCGCACTCTGGTGGAGTTTACAGATAGCTCTGTTTCCAAAAACTTTTTTCAGTCCGTGTGTTGGACCCAGTGATTGACACCACGGTTTCCAAAACCGTATGTCCCATTGCATTCCGAACGCCCAAAAACCCCTACCTGTCAGTTCTTGCGCGATTCGGTGGAGGATTTTCAGAGTTATAGATCTCTGTGTATTCGATTTCGTCTCTTTGTTATGCATTTTTCATTCTAAGGTTTTGAAACCTTAGATTTATGCCACATGGCAGTGGATAAGTGTTGACTCCCATTTCTCACTCATCAGTTGGGATTTTGGAGTTCTGGCAGAAGAGAGATATTTGCAGATTTTCTTGCCGAGTCTGATAATGCAATGTCGCCCATGTTTTGAAGCATCTCAGGTTCTATTTTCAGTAGCGCTCATTATCGTGGGACTATGATTTCTTGAGCATACCTTATGCAGATCACTCTGGTTGTAGTTTATTCGTGGTATGCATTGGGTTGTAATGGATGATTTATAGGCCATTTGGATGCATTGCGGTCCTTGTTGGATGCGCTGATAGGCCCAAATTGCCTTGTGGGATGCTATTTTTTATGGACGCTTTGCACATGGATGCTATTTTATGCTGAGGGACAGCTTTGACACATTGTTGGTGATGCACTGATAGTGCTATGCTCTCTTGGATGAGATATAATTGATGTATATGCCAGTGGACGGTGTTTATGCTTGAGTCATTTGGCACTTATTGGCATTTTCTTTTGGGCCAGATTTGCTCATATGGATGCATAGTATATGCACATGAGTCAGATGCATCTTTTGATGCTTTGAGCTTTGAATTTTGGTGATATTTCACTCTATTGTGGCATACACATTTGGATGCACCTAGTATTTGGTGTGATTCTCTCTTGCAGGTACTAGCATTTGGGATTTTGTTTCATTTGCATCATGGCATCCTCTTCCACGTCTGAAAAGGAGTTTTTCAGCATTAAAAAGTTTGATGGGACAAACTTTTCTTTGTGGAAAGAACAAATAAGGGATGTGCTTATTCAAAAGAAGCAGATTAAACCCTTGGCAGGGATTGAAGCTAAGCCTGCAAATATGTCTGAGGATGATTGGAATGAGTTGGATGCATTAGCAAAGTCTACTATTAGACTTCATCTTGCAGAGTCAGTTTATTTCACAGTAGTAAATGAGCAGACTACTGAAGATTTGTGGAAGAAACTGTGTGCCACTTATGAGAAGGAAACTGTCTCTAATAAAGTTTACCTCATGAAGAGGTTGTTTGAGATGCAGATGAAGGAAGGGGTCTCCATTGCTCTCACTTGAATGAATTCAATATTATTTTCAGCCAGCTTCAGGCTCAGAAGATGAATTTTGATGCGGAGACTAAGGAAATATTTCTCTTATGTTCATTGCCATCCTCATGGGATACCTTCCGTACAGCTGTCAGTAACTCTGCACCTGGTGGAGTACTGAAATTTGATGATGTTGTGGGTAGCTTGTTGGCCGAGGAGATTAGACGGAAGTCTATGGATGGCAACAAGCAGGATGCAGCCTTAAATGTGCAAAGGGGCAGATCACAGTTCAGGGGGAAGTCCCAAGAAAGAGGGAAGTCTCGTGGCAAATCCAGGGCACGGAACATTGAGTGTTACCATTGTGGCAAGAAGGGCCATATGAAAAAGGATTGCTACAAGCTGAAAAGAGAGCAAAAGGATAAGAAAAAGAATGCAAATTGGGGTGCAAATCAAAAGGAAGAGAGTCCAAGGGAGGACAAAGGAAAAGTGAAGATCGAGGAGATCAATGCAGTCACACATGATAGTGACAATGACGTTCTCTTCATGTCTAGTTTATCTGCAGAGTTGCTTACCACTTCAGATGATGCATATTCCCAGGATTGGATTTTGGATTATGGTGCTTCATTCCATGTTACTCCCCATAGGGAATGGTTCTCCACTTATGATAGTGGAAAGACAGGTTGTGTGCATCTTGGAAATGACTATGCATGTGACATAGTGGGAGCAGGTGACATAAAGTTTTCTTTTGCAAATGGGTCTGCATTTGTTTTGAAACATGTGAGACATGTGCCTAAGCTGACCATGAGTCTTATTTCAGTGGGTCAGCTAGATGATGCTGGTTTTCACACCACTTTTGGCTTTCAGAGTTGGAAAATTCAGAAGGGCTCTATGCTTTTGGCCAGGGGTGCCAAGTGTGGGACTTTGTATCCCTTACATGTATCAGGGGTATTTGATCATGTTGTTGCAATAACCGAGCAGCCAAGCACTTCTTTGTGGCATTGCAGGTTGGGGCACATGAGCCAGAATGGAATGAAACTCTTATGCCGTTTGGGTTATGTACCACATTTGAGTTTCTCTGATTTTGAATTTTGTGAGCATTGTCTCTATGGGAAGCAGACTAAATTAGCCAATAAAAGAAGGGGAAAGAAAGAGTTTGAAAAGCTTGATTTGGTGCATTCAGACGTATGTGGTCCCATGCCTACACGGTCATTAGGCGGGGCTGAATACTATGTGACATTCATTGATGATGCAACTAAGAAAGTGTGGGCTTATGCTATAGCTCGGAAGAATGATGTGTTCCAGGTATTTCAAAAATGGCTAGCCTTGATCTGCTACATCAACACTAGGATGAGATCATCCCTTATATCCTGCATGCATATAGAACTATTGTCCAAAGGATGTACCAAGGATCCTGTTCCACTTGGTCAACTTGATAGCTAAAATCCTCTTTGGGATTGAAATCAGTGTCTAGGTGCATTGTATTAGTCTGATGCAATTCCTCACTTGCAAGAAACATATTGCCATGTTCATTTGCAAAATGACTGTGACTAGAGTGTCCACCACGATGATTTCCTCTTCCTCGGGAATTTCCTCGATTACTGCTGTGGATTGACCGCCTTGGTCGTACTGCTTCTTGCGGCAATCTCTTTCATAGTGTCCAAACTTGTGATAGCAAACTTGTGACAAATTTTTTAGGTGAAGGACATTCGGTCTCCTATGTGGGGGAGCGATTTGAGCAGATATGCGAGACTTTCGGTGCTCTCAAAGACCTGGAAATGGTAAAACACTTTTGGCCTTAGCCTAGATGGCAAGGCGGGCTAGTGGTATAGGGCTCTTGACCCCGAAGAGAAAATCAATTGGGATACACTTCGTAAAGCCTTCATTGTAGGTTTTGCCCCAAGTGGCCCCATGTGGACCCTAATAAACTAGCTTTACGAGGTAAAGCAGAAGGAAAACGAGTCTCTAGGATAAAACACCTCAACTCTCGTTGTGAGCCTCATGAAAGGATGAGTGATGCACAGTTACTTGCCATGCTTCCTCATAGGGTTAACAGATCCAAAGCTTCACAACCATCTATTTGCCATGAACCTCATACTTCAAGCTCTGCAGCAAGATGGCTATACGCCTAAGTGATAACATGATGGAGAAGGCCTAAAAGGATAAATCCTTGGCCCCCTCCAAAGTGTCACATATATGGCAAGGTCTTCCATGGTGGAACCTGCAAAGGAAGAAGACAAGGGCCTCAAGGGCTTGAATCTGGTAGAATTGGACTCCAACCTACTAAGTCAACTAAGACAACAATGGTAGGCTGGGGTTGGGGGCACCCAAGGAAACCCCTAGCAACCCCCACTTATTTCCCAGGAGAGACAATGTGTGGTACGGGGTATGCAATAGTAGCCATCCCTCCAACGAGTGTGCATGCCTAAGGGCAAGGCAGTTGTCACTCTACTGTGCGCATTGTGCTAGATGAGAAAACCATGGTACCACTCAGTGCAAATATCCTTAAGAAGAGGCTGGAGCAGAGTGCTGATTCTTCCATCAAAAAACAAATGGAACCAGAAGAGGACAATTCTCCAGATTTGCTCCTATTTGAGTTTCTTCACAAATGCAAGGCTCAGAGTAACTTCCATATATACCACAGTATTTTCAACATGGAGTTCACAATGAGCTCTGTACTGGAGCAGCACAAAGATTTTCTTTTAGACTATTGGGATGCCTTCAAAGAACTGACAGAGGCAGGAAGAATTGTGGGAGGAGAAAAGGTTTTTGTGCACATAAATCATATTGTCTCCAATGACAGGCTGAGGTACCATGTGAACAGAAGATTTGACAGCCTGCCTGATCACTATAAATTCAACTGTACTTTGCACACCAGAAAGTGCAGAGTACTGGAGGAGAGCATGGCATTTCTTATGTACATTGTCTTCAGTCAGGAGTCTTTGGATGAACAAGGGCAAGAAATAGAAGAAGAAGACACATCTGAAGCAGAGGAAAAGGAGGATGTTTCTTTGGTCACAGAAATGGCAGAGCAAGAAGAAGATATCAACCTTCAGGATGAGGGGCTGCAAGTGGCTGCTCTTGACCTTGTTCAACTGAGGACAAAAACTCTGAGGGGAGCAGAGCCAGTTGAAGATTTTGATGTTCAGAGCAGCAACTATGTAGTGCCCATGCTTCCAGGTGTGTTGATTGGTGGAAAGGATTATGTTTTCCTCCATGATATAGAGTTTATGTTTGATTTGAGGGAGGACTATGCCATTTCCCTTATTGCCCAGGCTTCAAGGCTTGACAAGGAGGTTGGCATAGAGGATGACCCTTCACTACTGGCTTTGGAAACAATGTTTGATCCTATAGAGGCCCTTTCATTTTGTTTCAAAGAGGCTGAAAAGTTCCAAGAGCCAGATGAAGCTGCCTTCCAGCTCACACAGGAAGCTATGAATCTCTCAGCACTATACACAGAAAAGCCTAAAGAAGAGGCTGGACAAGAAGGGAGAGGGATAAATCTTTGGAAAGATGAACTGCTTGTTGCTGATGAAAATGAGAAGGTACTTCAAATCATATACTTTGACTTCTGCTTAACTTTGTTTTTGTAGGTTGTGTATTGTCTCACTCCAATCCTTTGATATGTTGCAGCTACAAATTGAGGATGACACATTCCTCCAGAGATCAAGTGGAAGCAGGCAGGTTGGGTTTCGCAAAATGTCAGGCCTAGCTCATTATATTCATGATCTAGGCAGTGCCAAGATCTTGATTTACCATAGGCAGTTGAGCAACAATGGAGAAGCCATTGTTTACTTCCTAAAATGTTTGTCCAGGGCTTTAGGTGGACATGTTCTTTCATGGCAAAAGGAAAAGATCATTTTGATAGAGAGGTTGTCTGCCATAGATATATTTGGAGATTATGTGAATAAGCAGGCCTCTAGGGCCGCTTACTTTTTGTCTTACACTTCTTATGCATTAGCATGTGGTGTTAAGGAGCCCAAATATCTGGAGGGCTATGGAAAACACCAGCTCGTAAGGTTTCGAGAGCCACCCATGATTGCATGAGGCCACACAGTCCAAGAAGAGGAACAGGTGGAGAGAGCTGAAGAAAAGGATAAAGAGACAATCGACATCAAGCCAATAAAGAAGAAAAAGACTCCAATCAAGATCAAAAAGAGAGTTCCGATCGGCAGACCCTGGGAGAAATAGGATTTAGTCGTCGAATATAGCACAAACATTATATTAAATTTGAACTGATTTGTATAAAGTCTTTGATATCTGGTATGATCTTGTATAAATGATTAATAAGTTGATGATGAAATGATTTGTACATTTACATAGAGTGGTGTCGTTAAATATTAAATGAACAATATATTGAAATTGTAAACAAATTGTATTAAGTTCAGATCATATGTTTCACATTGAAATACTTTTCATGCATAACACCAAGAGTCACTTGTTCCACTAAAAAAATTTCTATTGAATGAGTTTGAAAACATGTGGACATAACACCAATAAAGTTACAAATGAGTCCTATTCATGTTTACTTGTCCATTTATGGTTTCTAAATATCTTCGATTCCCTCCATTGTCTATGTCTCTCTGCTGCAATTGAATTGTCTAGAGCTTGTCTTCGTCTTTGCTTTTGGGCTAGAAGAAAAGCAAGCTTGATTTTGGAGCTAGCAACTTTTCTTTTAGCATGCAGCCTCTGTAGTATGCCTCGGTAAAACCATTGGAAGACTTCCTTCATACTATTCGCCTTCTGACTCCCTCCATAGTGTTGTGTGTGTCTAAAAAATGCATTACGTGCCATGTAGTGAGACTTCTCCATGCCTTGGGTAGACCAAATAGCTGGGCATCCATACTTTTTGACAAAATAGGGAAGGTGGTTGTATATGATATGCTGTAAGACATAAGAATGCATAGTAAGTAATAAAAAAAAAGAGGATCACACTTAAGTAAAAGAAAAAGACATAACCTTACCATGTAGTGAGTTATATTGCAGGCTGTCCACGCGTCTTTCATTGACTTTCCAAAATGTTTAATTGCCTCCTCAAAGTTCTTGTAATCACTCTTTGTCCATGTTACTTTGTAACAGAACATGAAGAGTTGATCAAGAGACCTCCACACCTCTGCCTTCCTATTTCGTGCTTCCCCATCTGCCTCATGATCTTTCACAGCATTATGGACTTGCTTCCACAATCCATAATTAATCTTTGAAACTGCTCTACCTTGCCTTACTTGCTTACTGTGTTTGGGTCGAGACAAGAATCTTCTTGCCTTAACACCACCAATAGAGGGCTTGATTGGTACCTCCTTGCCATTGGTAGACTTTTTAAAATCCTTTGTGATTTGAACATCTCCTCCATGCAGACCTATATCGGATAACACTTTTTCCAATGCTTGAAGAGCATCCTTCCTATTTTTTTCGAGACGGAGTTTCCAAGCAAATCCAATATATAAAAATACCAATTTCTCAATAATTCGACATAGACCATGCAATGTGCAGATGTGAACATTACATAGTGGAATGTCCAGAATGGCCTTGAAGTCAGGGTCAACTTTATCTCTATTAGGTGCTCTCTTCCACCATTTTGAATCCATTACTTGAGCTGATTCTTTGCAGTAAAGACAAGGAGACTTTGAGTTGCCTCCTTTACTAATGTTATACATGCACTTAAGTGTTTTAAGATCCCCGGCCATGTGCCACTCTACTTGAAAATCACCTTTTCCTGCAACATGGAGATTCTCGCCTTGCACTTGTCTTTTGATTATTCTTGGTATTTCCGTGTGGTGAAACACCCAATCTAGTGTTTCATGGTCTTCGATCTTCACCTGCGAGATTATAGAAAACAAAAGTATTACTATATCAGATTTGAAAACAATGACCAAAATCAAGTATAAAACAACCCATGATCATACCTGGAACGAGCCTAACCACCATATGTGTTTCTCTGACTGCACACTAAAATACTTCAAACTCGCTTCAGTCAATGATGTATCAATTGCTCCATTCATCAATGTAATAGTAACTCTTTCCATTTTCTTTTCCTTTACAACCTCACACTCATCCAGTTTGATAACAAATTTCAAAATGCCTTTGCACTCCTCAAATGTTATTCCATAAAACTCGACCATTCTTTTTTGAAGTTGTTGCAGATCTAAAAATATATTGTTCCAAGGATCATACACAGTGGTTCCTTTAACACCATGAAATATTTCTTCAATATGGATATATTGCCCAATAAATTCATCTATACTTTCATTCAAATGACCTCTTATCCTCCACACGGTTGCTGGATTTGGCAGTAAAACTCGTTTAATTCTTTGATCTTTCAAAGTTGAGGATATCGCATGGAAAATCGAACTATATCCCTTCCTGCTAACTCCACTAACATCAAGAGCCTCTTGGATTATAGTGCCATCAACTTGATTATTGGATACAAAGTCCTCTACAACATTGCGTTTGACTGTTTTGTATTTTTTTTCCTCAATCAAACCTTTTGCTACACCGCAAGAAAGCAATCCTTTCATTTGTTTAACAGGAAGAAGGTTCAGGTCCATATTTTCTTTTGCAGGCTCCAATAATTTCCTGTAGTAACAACACAATATGACTATATCATTCAGCACCTCCATTCTTATTTTGCGACAATCAACGAAATAGATATAGTCTAGAAGAGAGCCTTTTTGAGTATACAAAATGATAAATTTCAATCTAACCTTGCTTCCTGAATTCGTCGCTTGCATCCACCAGTCCCAGCCTTCAAATTTGCAATGTTTTTAATCTTCCTGCTACGTAGTCTGTCTCCAAGCACGGTTCTCTTCTTTCTTGCTCTTGTCAACTCTTTTTTACTCTTTGAATGCTCCTCAATTTCATTCTGCAACTGCTGCTCCAATTTTGCATGAATGGCTATCTCCTCCATCTTGGCCCCCTTTTCTTGTAGGTACATCATTTTATACGTTTCCACAAATGCAGACTGCGCTGAAATATAACCAAGAAGTCCATTTTGTCCATCGCCGGCAAACCTCAATAATGTGGTGGGATTGACAAATGGAGGTGTAGAGTTTTTTACTTGACATTTTGGATATATGCTTCCATCTTTGCTCATATTTATTTTGAGGCTATGTTTTCTAAACCTCATAACTACAGGGGCATTATCTCTTTCCTCTTTATTCCCGCTCCCCATTTTCCCTCCCCTTCTCCCCATTTTCCCTCCCCTTCTCCCTTTTCCACTAATTGATACATCTTTAATTTTTTGGGCTACCTATTTTTGGAGGTTTGAAATTTTATGAATCATGTTTGAGTATATTAATTTGAGAAATTATATATGTTGATAATTTTCTTACTAGTAGTTACCTAAAGGATTCACCCATATAATGGACAAGATTAACGTTGTTTTCATACGATCTTTCAAGCTCTTGTGAGGAACATCTTAGTTGGCATGTGTTGTTTATGTGATGTAGTCATCTTTCAAAGTGTTACAAATCACAAAGAAGGGGACACATAATTAATTTTGTCTTTCCCCCTTATGAAGATTTGTGCATATAAACATTTTGTCTTTCCCATATAAACATTTTGTCTTTCCCCCTTATGAAGATTTGTGCATGAAATCAAAGTAGAGGTTTTACATAACCGCAAATCTCATAAATACTTGTGCGCTGTTTTGAAGTGTGGATCTGAAGCTAAGTTGCTTTCAGCACTAATCTCTGCAATGAAATATCACCGTGTATCTAAGATAACTGTATGTTTTCAGGGACCTCTCGTGGAGCTATAAATTCAGAGAGACACGACTAACCTGCACATCAAACGTTTCAACTGATCAGACATTTGCAACTATCAACACTTCAGAAATGATGCATGCATCATAAGCAGAAAACCAACATAGGGATTAGAGAGTCAGACCAAACAAATCATTGATCAGCCCAGGCAAAATAGAACCAGATTTTCAACAAACAATATTAAGAAGGAATTACGATGCTCTGCACAGGAAATCTGCTGTAAGGACCCGAGCAACATCAGAGAAGTGACTTGGGAGAGGCTGTATCTAGAAGATTTATTGTCAACCTAAACAGATGAATTTGCAACCTAAACAGATGAATTTGCAACCATTAGTGCATCTGTGCAAAACCGAACACCTAAAATCTCTCAGAGTCGATCAAGCAAAGCAGACCAGAAATGGCTTTCTGGATGAAGATTCGTCGTTGTAAATGATTAACCATTGAACGAATGAGGACGGCGCTCTGCATAGTAAAACTAAATTCGTAAATGATAAACCATTGAAGGAATGAGGACGCTCTGCATAGCAAAACTGAACTAACAGAAAAGGTCTCAGAAAAAAAACAGATGACGGAAAGTTACGAATTCGATCGTTGCATTGCTCGAAGATCCAATCATCACACACCTGGACTGGCTGAGACGACAAAACCCTTTCTACATCCTGGTTGAAGCCACAGATACGCTATGAACTCTGGGGTACAAAAATCTCCGGCATCGTAACGAAATTCTCGGAAACTAATTGGCTCAAACAAATGTGTAAAAGCAAACAGGCCTTTCTTTCGATCGCCACAGCAAAATTTGATCAAGCGGACCTTTTCAAGGTCCTTGTCGAATCTGCAAGGCAGCCAAACAATTGTGTAAAATAATCGACCAAGTCTCCAGTAGGTGATCTTCCTCAAGAATCGCAAAACAGAGCTTGCAAACGGATCATCGAATTCAAGGGATCGCTGCAAGCAGTAAAAAATTATTGGAGCTTACAGACGGATCATCAGCTATTGCAGCCTGTAACTATGGATCGTCTTCTCATAAACCTGCGCAATTGTTAGCTACCTGAAACAGTCCGTCAAGCTCCGCCAAGATGAACTCCACCATCACTACCATCGCCTCTCTGTTCAGCCCCTGCGCTTTGAGGAAGTCCACCGCGTAGTCCCCCAATGCATGAAACGCAATCCTGTCGAAATTTTCACCAACTGGATTAAATGTCTCCAAGGCCTGTCGAATGACGTCTGCCATCATGGATACAACTGTGCTGCGATTGCCTCGCGCCCCTGCGTCGCGAGCATCCAACAACTGATTCCTCTGGATCAAAGCCCGGACTACAGCGTTCTTGAGCCGAACGGAATCAACGTTCGCAAACGATTCGGCTGTAAGTTGCTCCAATCCCATGTCTATGGCAAAGGATCTGAGCGCGAAGCCGTTCATTATTGGAAACGCATCGACAGCATATCTCCTGTCGGGACTGTAAACAAATTGGCTAGCCAGAATCAAGGCCATCTTGGTGTTGAGCTTGAGTCGCAGGCAAGTAAACTCAGGGTGCTCCTCCCGCAGTTGAGCCATACGTCGTCGAGGCTGAGGCTGAGGCCTTGGCGAACCCGCCATAACTGCCGGTTGTCCGATGTTGAGGCGTTCCGATTGAGTTTCCTGTGTGGCCGCGATAGCTGCAATTGCAAGTTCTCGGATGAGGCGTTCCGATTGAGCTTCCTGTGTGCAGCGTTCCGATTGAGCTTCTTGTGTGTCCGCGATAGCTGCAGGTTCTCCGACGTTGCGGCGTTCCGATTGAGCTTCCTGTGTGGCCGCGATAGCTGCAGGTTCTGATCCGATGTTGCAGCGTTCCGATTGAGCTTCCTGTCTGGTGATCTTCGAGCTTTGCTTTCTTGGCGCCCTACTTTTTGTTATATTGGGTTCGGGACTGTCCGCTTCTGTCGCCAAATCTTTCGCCATGCGTTGCCTTATTGCGCTCTCAACATCCACGCTCGTTCTAGAGTTTCTCGCGATCCCTACATTCACAATTTCAAGTAAACACGTTAGCGACGAATGCCTTATCGCTTGCCAGAAGCATTTTGTGTTGCCTTTCGATCGACAGGACATACCGCCTCCCTTGCGTCGACCTGTTTTGGACGTTCCTTCAGTTCGGCCACTGGTTGATGCTAGCGTGCATTCCGACTGCATGGATAAGCGGTCCATTACTCCTGCCAATTGCGTGGCTTCATCCCGTATTAACCCTGCGATTGCGCACAGTGAGGTCGGATTCGAATGTCGCATCGAAACAGTTGAAGCCATTTCGTATCAGAGATTGCTGATTCATCGCTAGTCATCACAGGTACGCTAGCTTCATTTCAGAACTAACCTCCGCTCGTCTCCCCTTTGTGTCCTGCTTTGGTTTCTTTTCCGCGTGATGGACCTGCCTTGTATCCACTTTTGGTGTCTTTCCCATCACGGTCTCGCGTGGATTGAACCGGCAGGTTTATCAATTCTGTGAAAATGTCGTCTAATTCTTGGAAACGGATGCAATAGTCTCATTGGAACGTTTGAATCTTACGATCAATAGCAACCAAACGCAAGAGCGTCATGTAAATTATGCAGCACTTACCGCAACTCCCCTGCGCTGGCCTGCTTTCCGTTTCCGTCTCAGTTCTATGATCGAGCTGATCCACAGGCCCTGCAAAAATGCGCAGCAATGTCGTTCGGTTTCAATTGTCTCTGTGAAGGCAATGATCAGTACGCAAATATCCCTGTGTTCGTTTTAGCGCTTACCGCCACGCTCCCTTCGAATTCGGCCTGCTGTACTTCCAGTTTCTGATGATCTAGGGGCTCCCGATTCAGCGTGCTTCCTTCTCTCATTGTCCATGTCCCGGAATCCTAAAACGAATTACGCAGTAGATGAATCTTATGAACGATCAGCAAGTAGAAAGGCAGTAGAAGGAGCGTGAAATTGGACAGCTGGAATGAAGCACGGAAGCGACAATTACCTGTTGTGCGTCGACTATTTCGAAAGATTGTGGAGGATGAGCAGCGATGTAATGCAGCAGAGTGGGAGATGGAGAAGAAGATGATTCAAGAGCAGGGATGCAATGCAGCAGAGTGGTAGGGGAAGATGGAGAAGATGATTCAAGAGCTAGTTAACCATCGAGTTTGCTTTAAACTTCAATTGATTAGGTCCTAATTAATTGATTAGCTAGTTTACCATGTAGTGTGCTTTAAACTTCAATCGATTAGGTCCTAGTTAACGTAAAATCACGAACTTCAAAGTTAAAGTGCTTTTGATGGCATTTCACACCAAAAATGCTTCAAAATGCCACCACCCCAAGGCCCTTGCACTTGTGGTGCTGCCAGATCTCACCACATTTTCGCCCCGTTGTTGCAGAGATGGGAATTTTCGCTCCTACGCATTGGAGATACGCCTCAATGACGTCACATCGGAACCATTTTTGAGATTTGCTTCCAAGCTAGCATTTTGTCTTCTCGGGCCCATTTTGCGGGAATAGCCTCTTAGAGGATGCCCCATAACCCCCCTACATGAGCTTCTGCAAGGATGAGTAGCACTCTCTGCAAGAGGGTTGTCAAGCTCCAAGGGAGGGTTGGGAAGAGGGGCACAAAGGGGGAGTACATGGGTCATTGTTTGCTTGGGTGTAGCCATTTTTGGTGAGGTTTAGGGAATTCTCTCTATATAGGTATCTTGCATGACTCATAACTTATGCATTTCTCAACGGAATTCAGAAAACTTTGTCTTCAAGTTGTAGTATACATTCCAAATGAACATGAGACCAAAAAAGTATGGAATAAGGATTTGGAACGAGACTCTTAAGCATTACAAGTGCTATGTTGTATGTGAAGCATGCATCCTGAAGACTATAGGATATAGCAATTTATTCAAAAACATCAAAATTTTATTATGTACATACATGCAACCAAGTAATCATTCAAAAGTCTACGTGAGCTTCTCCTCAATCCAATGGCACACCTAAATAAGAACATTAGGCTTGGATTAACGGGCCTCCAATGTTGTGCTAAAGTGATGCACGGCACGCTCCATAACTTTTTTTCGATTTGTTCAAGGACTACTACATGGTGGATTTAGAACATTGATAATTGTTGATATTGGTATCTAGATTCACCCTAAAATGGAAGAAGTTGAAAATGTGTAATTTGTGCATGTGCAAAGATCTTTTAATAAATCCAACACTATTCACAATTTTGAATTGTTTCTTTTTCCATGCACTTGCTTGGTATATGGCTCATAGCATGCCAAAGATCATTGCATTTCATAATACATGGCAACAAACCCGATAGCGTGCCCTTTGGCCTATTTGTGTTTTGAAGCATTTTAGGGCACATTGCACTTGTTTGGGATATCCAATTCTATTGATGTGTATCGCCAAAGGAGGGAAAAACTGCAGCTAAAAGTTCTTTTACTCCTATGAATTTTGAAATTTCACACCTCCTGTCCATTGAATCTTGGAATATCAAGTGCTTGCAACATGCCCATGCCCTACAAATGTCCAGCAACCTGCACACACCTTGACGTGACCTTGCACAGACTTTGGTTTGGCATTGTCTTCTTTTGGGTCAGTTGTCTTGTATTCTTTGCTTGCCTCACAAGCTAGCTTCTTTGGGTCTATTCTGGACTGATTGTGGCCATGGCGTCAAAGGCAACATGTAGCTTGCCATGGCTTGCAAGAGAAGCAGATAGAGGCTACATGATAGAAAAGCCTGGTCAAGGAACAAGGAACAGATTGCTGGTAAAGGAAAGCAATGGCACGATTTTGCAATGGCAACGAAAGACACTTTTGCAACATTTGCGAAGGGAGAAACAATGAGAACAAAGAAGACTCCTTGCGGAGTAGCAGCAGGAAGAAGTTGCAGATGCATGCATTCGATCATTGCCATCAGAACAAAGAACACAAGTTGTGGTGTCACGATTGGTGGGAGCATTCAAGGCAGTAACATCAGACCATTCAGGTGAATACTAGTCTCGAGTCTTCACAAGCTTTAGCTTGCTCATGATAGAAAAGCCTGATCAAGGAATAAGGAACGGATTGCTAGTCAAGGAAAGCAATGGCACGATTTTGAAACGGCAACAAAAGACACTTTTGCAACATTTGCGAAGGGAGAAACAACGAGAAGAAAGAAGGCTGCTTACGGAGTAGCAGCAGGAAGAAGTTGCAGATGCATGCATTCGATCGTTGCCATCAGAACGAAGAACACGAGTTGTGGTGTCACGATTGGTGGGAGCATTCAAGGCAGTAACATCAGACCATTCAGGTGAATACTAGTCTCGAGTCTTCACAACCTTTAGCCTACTCACTGAAGTTCATAGAGAAATAACCATACCAACACCTTGGGGGATGCACGCTCAAGAGGCGATGCTCTCTAACGTAAGAAATGGCCTATAGAAAGTGAAGGGGTGCATGGAGCTCTTAGATCAACTGGCTGTAAAGAGGGCCACATTAGCTATGTTGCTATCCCTTGAAACAAAGGAGAAACGGCTTGGGTGCATAATATCAAAGAAGTTATCAATCAGAAGGATCAATGTGGCTCCATCAGTTGAACGTAGAGCGAAAGCAATGCACGATCATCCCGATCCAAGAAATGTGTGGGCTTCAAGAGAATGCAAGAAAAGGAGAGACAGGCTAACTGCAGAAGTCATTGCTAGAGTGACGACATTTTGGCATGAAAATACGAGAGTTTCTCCAAATAGAAAGGGCATCTATAAAAAGCAGGCGGGACACAAGGTGTTTGAGGAGCACATCATACAAATGCTTGATATAACGCAGGTCAGTGGTGGTGCCTAAACTAGCCCAGTGGTTGTTTGTGATTGAGCTTTCGGATAGTTTACTTATTTTATTTCTTAAACCAGGCTTGGACTAAATGTGATTGTCCCAAACCAACCCGGTGGTTGGAAACATCATGCAACCGTATGCTGGTTTAGCTCAATCATTGGATTTATGTGATTGCCCTGAACCAGCATGGTTAAACAGACATTAGTTGTCGACCAGCCCGATGGCGTGGTTGAGCAAAGATTGAAGCAATATATTTCACAATAGAAAAGCAATATATTGTTATTTTACTAAACCAGTTCGGTGGTTGAAACATTATGCAACCGTGGGCTGCTTCAGATCAATCACCAGTTATGTAATTGTCCTGCACCAGCATGAAATTGTGAAATTCAGAAATGAAAAGAAATATATTGTTATTTTCTATTTGTGAAATTTAGAAATGAAAAGCAATATACTTGTTATTGTCTAATATGTGAAGTTCGGAGACTGTCGGGCTAAACTAGCCCAGTGGCTGTTGTGACTATCCTAATGTTAACATCCACATAGTACAGTCGCCGAATGTAGGGTAATCAGTGATTAGAGGTGATTAGGCTTCATGATTTACTTCAACGGTTACAGCCATGAAAGGAGTATAGTACAAGCTCAGGGAGTTTAAGGCTCCCCAAATACCCCAAGGCCAAAGATTGGTGTACAAGTTGCATGTTCCAGCTTACAGATTGCATGTTCCATCTCACAAGTTGTAGGTTCTAGCTGCAAGCTGCGGTTAAGTGTCTTGTAGGAGTTAAGCCTCGCCACTCTAGGTTTGGCCTTTCTATTATGCCCAAGAAAAGGCTCCTGGTACAATTACATAACTAGTAGCATGCATAAAAGGCCAAACGGTTGACTTTGGTCTTCATTGTTGTTTGCACAAGTTTGAATACAAGCTCCCTCTTCTCCTGCAAGAGTGTTTTGGGTGTTCCCTTGTGTTTGCTACTCCATCCCCCGTCACTCTCCCCTTTCCTTCTCCTTCTCCCTCCCTTCTCCCCTCTCTTCTCCCCTCTCCCCCTTCCCTCTTTCTCTTGCGAAAACACATTGCAACAGTCCGGAGGCCACTTGAGTGATACTTGCGAATGGCTCGTGCCTTGCATTGCTCTCACAACGAGTAGCTTGGAGTGGAGGCTCCATCAACATCTCTTCAACATCCCCATGACACGTGAGTCACCGTCGAGACTACGCATTTTTGGCACCGTTGTCGGCAATGGAGGTATGCTTTTGCATTGCATTTGTCTTCTTTCATTATCTACCCATTGCACAAGGCTTCAAGCTTAACTTGGATCTTTGTTAGTGGAGTTATAGGAGAGGAAAGGGTGACGAAGTGAGAGTTTTGGATAGAAAAGTTAGGAAAGATGTCATTTTCTGTTGGAGAGTCTCTTTGATCATTTGGAGCTTTTTTTCATGCTTTTTAGTGTTTTGAGTTGGTAGGAACTTAGTTTGTAAGATTGCTAAGGAGTATATTACGTCTAAACACACAAAAAACAACAAAAAATGATGATTCTTGCTAAATTTCGAAGTGGTTTTATGTAATAAAACTCACCCCTCAAGAAATCTTGCATTTTGGCTTGCAAAAGTTGTTTTTCTTCCAAGGCTTTTTTCATTGAGTAGGTAGACTAGGTAGTGTAGCACCCCCTAGCATAGAAAAACTAGAATAGAAACTCAAAATCCCCCAAAAAATCACCAAAAACTAGTCGGTGACATAATGTTTCCCTATCCCCACGGGTCGACGTGTTAGAGCTATCCCGTCGACCGATGCCATAACCATATCCCGTCGGTCAAACCTCATTGACGATCACCATAGCCGCATCCCACCGACCTAACTTCTGACCACGGCCTAACCTGTCGCCTTTATTAAATGCATGTCAGAGTTAATTATCCAACAGACATGACAGCCGTTAATCGGTGGCCATAGCGTTATCCTCGTAACCGTTGCTATATCATCTCAGCTGGCTCCGTGATGACCACCCATACTGGGTCCTCAACCTCCACTACCTCGTATAGCTCTAGTCAATCAAGTGTTGGTAGAGGAAGTGCCCAATGATTAGGAGGAGACAGATCCAGATCACGGACCCCTCAACTACTACCCCTATGAGGAAGGGAACCCTAAGTCACTACCTCCTGCGAGAGGATCAGCTAGTCCTCGTGTTTCATACCACTCCCGTGAACTCAAGGGCAAGAGACCTAAACTATGTTGCCTGAAGGCCCCTAATCCAATGCTATACCTGCCAGGGCCCCCACAAGGCAAGTGAATGCCCCTACAGAGGTACTTCAAACCCTCTAGTGTCATGCTTCAAGTGCCAGGGGCCGCATTTCTTAGAGGACTAGGGATCTTACCCCCCCCGCTCCACCCACCACCAGCCCCACACCCTTGTGTGCAAGTGTGGGATCAAGCATCTATTCAAGCATTATCCCTTGAGAAGACCGACGACCCCGGTCACCCTGCCGAAGAGCACCATCCTTAACTTACTTAGTATTGAACAAGCTCAGGTAGCCACCGTAGTACCCCTAAAAGTCATCACAAGGATGCAAGCCAAGGAATTAGGCAAGGCAATGAGAAAACTGGCAAGGAAAGATAAAGGGTCCCTACTACAAGGCCCTGAGATCCCACAACATCCGTTGACCCGGTCCAAGAAGGCCATAAGGGTAGGTGATGGGTCTGACCAAGTGCTCATCCAGGACGGCGGTTCTGATGAGGAGACAACCACTTCCTCTCCCTCTGAACATGCTTCCACCCAGGGTGACCCTAAGGTACCTCCGAGCTCACAGGTAAGCAAGCCAGTGCAGGCCCAAGTCCTAGCACCCCTACTCCCCTATAAGGAAACCTATCCTGACCCGGTCCTAGAGAAGCAATACATAATAGAGGCTCAAAACTTGGTATGGACTACCAGGAAAAGTTCGAGCATAGACTCAAGGCGGTCGAATACTATCCATCCAACCCACCTAATGGGCCACCAAGGGGTAAAATCGCTCGCTCAAGGTGCTGCAAAAGGTGGAAGAAGAGGAACATTTTAGCTTCGATCAGTCAGAAGCTCTAGATCTGATGCAAAAAATATTCCAGGAAGACCCTATATTGATCCACCTCTGGTACTATTCACACTCCGGTCAACATTTGCAGTCCGAGTCTCTTATGGAATTGTGGAACTAACTATAGCAATTGTCCCAACTAGATCTGAATGGGCACCTCGAGAAGGTCTTCCACACCATCTTCATTCATCTGGGAGAGAACCCATTTCGTCTATGTGGTTGCCTTCATGGTTCCTCTAGAACTTGGTTCTTGAATCGCCTTGGGATTGTTGGTGTAGCCTCCTGAGGTGCCTGCTTCCTGCATGACTATCAGGTGCGGCACCTCTTCAAATTGGACTTTGCGGACTTTCCTTACTCTCGGAGTAGCTATCGACTTCTCTTTCGTTGGGGCCACTTCCTGGGCCCAATTTCGACTAATGCACCGCCACTTGCACAGGCCACCACTGAAGTAACGCAGGCTTATTCCCGACTTTAGTCTGCATCACTCTGCGTGATCGAGTGACCACATTCACCTCTGGTGCAAAGGCTGGGTCGTCCTCCACGATTTGTACCATAGATGTGTTTGGCATGTTCCCCACCATCTTTTGACGTTCTTGCTTATGGCGATCCCATTCTTGTGCTTCAGGCCACTCATTCTGCCAATGACCTGAATTCACCTAGGTAGAAGAAGCACATCTTCACTTGCGGACCACTTTGTCCTCCTCCACCTCATCCATGATCGTGACCCCCTCCACCACACCCTTGGGCTGGAGGTTGTTCCTGAACTTCTGTGGTACCCGCTTGCTGTGCATATGCTGTTGTAGGCTCTGTAGCTAGTGGTTGTGGCCATTGAGGTTGTCCCAGTGTGCGCAGGTCACATCTATTGTAGCTGCATTGCTTCGTTATGTGTGTATTAGTACGGTAGATTGCACACTCCATTCTAGAATGCCCCGGGTTCCTGTAGTGTACACACCAAAGATCCTCATTCGGACACCCTGTTGAGTGACTTGTGGATGCTGCGGAGTTCCCCTTCCCTACTTTTGGGGTCTTTCTGGGATTCTTAACCTCCTCCTCCTCATATTCTTCACTACTTTCTTCCAATGAACGTTCTGTCGAATTGTCCTCATCCGACTCTTCATCACTATCCCTTCGTTTTTTCCCTGAAGACTATTTTTTTGTTTTACCCTTACTTTTGGAAGATCGTCTGGTCTTTGCTTATCCCCTTGCAAGGCTTCACCTGCCCAAATTTCCTGATCAATCAAGTTGTTAAAGGGTAAAGTGACCTTATCCATCATCGCCACCGTAGACCACTGATGAAATAGTCATTTAACACCTCCACTACTAGTCATTGAATCACTGGAACCCTTTGCAAAAGCTGGTGGTTTTGAGCCGCATAGTCTTCCACGTCTTGATCACCTTGTCTCAAGATCCTTAGCCCCTCAAATATCTACATAATCATTTCTCCTTATGAAACTGCCACAGAAATGCAACCTTGATTTCATCGTAATTCTAGAAATGGTCCAAGGCATACTTTGACAACCAACGTGATGCTTTAGCCTCCAACGTGGACTCAAGACTACCCCCTTCTACACTGGATCCACCACACTAGGCACGTTGAGAATATAAATTTTATCAAACTGGCGAATGTGGGCATCCAGATCATCACAAGTATTTCCTTGGAATTTCGTATACTTCACATTAGCCGCTGCCATTGTGATTGGATTGGCTAGAATGACCTGCACAATCGATGCCTGTAGCACTAGTCCCCCAGCTACCTTTGCTACTTTTGCAGAGTGAAGAATAACCCATGAAGAAATGCCTCCCACAGTCGGTAAAGATGGCTCACTCAACACACGTCGCCCTAGTGGAAAGGGTTGGACCACATCGTCCGCACTCAGATTGCAGATGGTGACGAACAAGGCTACCACACATTCTCCTGTGGGCTGCTCTAGCATGAATTGGGCACCACCATGGCCCAGTACACCACCACCAGCATCTTGCAGAGTCCATTGAACATCTCTATCCACATGGAAGTCTTTGTCTGTGAAGAGAGATCATCTAGGCAGATGGGGTAGCCTTGTTGTTGGTACTAGCGGATCTAGAGGTCCTTGCAACCTCGTTCACATTCATGCTGCAAGTTAGTACTGCAATACGATGAGTGAGATGATTAATGCCCCACATGAAGCATCCAAACTTGACAAACCAATTTGCTCGCAAAACGGTGATATCTGAAATGAGTAGGTATACACCGCGAACGGATCCTCGAGCACAGTGCTGAGTTGTTGTTGTCTCCCAACAACAAGCACTTGCAAGTCCGCTAATGAACCCTCCGGTTGTGGACGCGTCACATGCCATACCTCCCGGCAATGCTGACACGAATGGTGCACCATGAGGCTCGACACACACCCCACATGTATGAACACAATTCTGAGTTAATCCTGATTGCCAATGTGTAACACACTAAGTCATAGGCATTATAGAAAGTAAATGATGCGCATACTCATACACACGAGACACAGAGTATGCAGAAAAGAATAATGGACAACACAGTGTATCTGAATCCATGAATTTCATAATGATCAAGAGACACTAGCAGTTGCAACCGTTGATTGAAGAGTTGCGGCTACTTGTGCCCCTTGGGATCTGTGCTAACCCCTCAGGTTGTTAATGCATTAACAAACATTTTCAAATTATACACTATGATTCTGCATATCATCGCATCTAAATTAGAAGTACTAAGATATGATCTAACACAAATGCTCACTAAAGGGGCATGGCTTACCCCATTAAGCCTCTACCTCCCAACAAGTAGTTAAACAAATATCATATCGACATCCCCTCTCAAATGTGTCACCTTGCACCTCCATCGTTGCATAGTCTGAGAGCATCTAACACAATCTTTCCTCCCCCAGTCTTGAAGGGAACTCCTCACACAATCATTCCTCCCCTAATCTTGAAATCATGACATACAAGAGCTCCTCACATAGTCTTCATGACATACATAGTCTCCTCACACAGATCTTGATAGATCTATGCTACAACATTACCCTGAATCCAGGCTCGATGCTGCAAGACTTGTTTTGGACATGTTCATTGATGGCTAGAATAGATTTTCTAATTCCATCCCTCTCTCTCTACCCCAAGATCGGAATTGTGTCCAGTCACTTGCATCAATTCTGATCCTAGGGATCCGTATCTCATTTCTCTTTATCTATGATATGACATAGTCTTTGTAAATGTGTGTGTGTGTGTGTATTTAGTCCTTATTTATGGTTTTCTTTTTTGCAGTTTGCTTTGTTATATATTCTCTCTGACTCTTTGTTTTTGGATTATTCACTGCCTTTGTGATTTCGTTGTTGTCTTACTTTTAGTGCTTCTTTATAGGTTTGTATACTACTCCTTACTTATATATCTTAAATTGGTTTAAAAAATGTTTTTGTACATTTAAGATTCACACACACACATGCGTGCACACACACACACACATATACATACACACATAAATACATACCTACATGCATACATACGTACGTACGTAAGTTCATACATACATACATACATATATATATACATACATTCATATTGAATCAATAAGTTGAATTAAAGTCCAACAGTATAGAGAATTGGTTTGCATATGTATTTTAAACACACACACTCACACACTTTACCAACTATGAATTATTCTTTTATGTACCCCCCGTGAAATCTCCCCTTTACACTCTCTTTTTAACCACCCCACACACCAAGCACACTAATCCTCCCATACCTCCTCTAATACCTTCTCAAACCATGCACTCATTGGCTCATTACTCTGCTTGTGACTTAAACTTTTTTAATTATCTAAGAATCCATATGGTTGTCTATATTCCTAGGTAAAGCGATAACAAGCTGGGGAAAACATGCATTACCTGCCTACCCAAACGTAACTATGATGTTCTAACACCTAGTTTGTTTGGATGGTGGCAAGTAAGTGGACCTTGACCTTAGAACCTGGACTACCTGAGGATTCGACATCTTTTTCCAATATTGTGTCTGTCGAACTCAATATTATTACAAATTCTTAATTTTGGTGGAAAATTATGCAACTCTGGTTGTTGCATTTTTCAACCTAGATGTATTAAATATTTTTTCCTTACGTTTTCCTTTTTTTTACTTTTTATCCACTTGATGCAATTGATTGTATGGCTCAATTATTGATGGGAATTTTTAATCCAAACACACATTTCTTATTTTTGTTGTCTTATTTTTTAGTACTTCTTTATAGGCTTGTATACTACTACTTACTTATATATCTTAAATTGGTTTAAATAATGTTTTTGTGCATTTAAGATTCACACACACACACACATGTACGTACATATTGAATCAATAAGTTGAATAGAAGTCCAACTGTAGATAATTGGTTTGCATATGTATTGTACACACACACACACACACAAAAAATAGGCCTTGACAATTCGAACCTGCTAGAACAAAATCCCATTGAAATTCGATGCTTAAATGAGAAGATAGTGATTTTTTAACATTAGGAGACCCATTAGGGGATATTTTTAGGGGATATTTATTAGCAACCCGATGACGACCAACTGGTGTGAACGGCTACACCCGTGGCGGGCAACAACCATTCTGAAATTCTATTTTCTCCTCAATGTGGCAGCACCCATCCTCTGCCATCCTCCAATTCTATGTTCTCGTCCATGTGGTAGCAACCATCCTCCAATTCTATTTTCTCCTCCATGTGGTGTGAACGCACAGGAAAAGCACCCAAAAGAGAGTGTGTGAAATGAAATCCTGAAAGGGGGCTGGAAAATTCAAGTTGTGAGGAATAAGCGGTTTTCTGGTTTTTTTAAAAAATTCCCGCCTTTAATTTTGTCTCATACCAAGCTCACCGCGAGCTCTACTTTTTAACTGGCTATGGCGATGGCGATGGCGATGGCGACGACGATAGTTCCTATCTGTGTACTGGCTATGGCTGTGGCTATGGCGACCACGACAATTCCTCCCTTTCTAGCTTTCTTCAGCTCCAGAAGCTCCACACTTTCCTTTGTTGACATGCTTCCGATTTGTTTTTGCCTTCAAATTCTTTCTCCGATCGCCTGACTTGGCGATTCCCCGAAGCATTCCGGTCACAACCCCGGACGGAACGAGCCCGTCGTCTAGACGAGGCCTACCCACCTGCTCATATTTCCGGTGGGAAGCATCGTAGCCCATTTCCATCGTAATCGTGCTCTCATCTTCGACGCAATCCTGTAGAAAACATGTCTTTGCACAATGTGATCAGCGCATCCGCGACGAGAAGGAAAAAACAGCGAGCAGCTCGGCTTTCGCACGACCAATCCATTGGGGCGGTACTCAGAGAGGGCAGCTGCGATCGCATCCCTCAAGCGGTTTGCGCGGAGATTTTCCAGCTCTTGCCTGCATCGCAGATTGCCGGGGTGTGCTCGCTGGTGTGCAAATCATGGCGAGACATAGCTAGCGAATCGCTGCTGTGGAGGCATCTCTGCCTGGGATCGGGGCTTTCCACCAGCGATTGCATGCGATGCTTGTGGGGTTGGAAGGCTTTGTTCGGGCAAGTCTTCGGACAGAATCTGGTGGCGACCCCTCATTTCGAGCGAGTTCTTCACATGGATGCAGAGGCGATAAAGAACCAACAGCTTGGCCCTTGGGAGCCTAAGCATCGCCTTCACCTCGATCGAATTTGCTCTCTTGACGAGAATCAGGACGATCTGCAATCATTCAGCTACTGGTCAGTGGAGGGTGGCTCGGTCTTTCAGAGAGGAGGTGGCGATGGCATCGTCAGAGAGCTTCCTCCTGTGGACTGTCCCCCATGCCCAGCCGCTCCGAACGAGCCTGTTATCGCTACATCTTTCGATTGGGGGAGAGTCCAGCAGTATATTGGACTTCAAACGTTCGCAAACAAGTTCCTTGATTCCAGTCCACCAATCTTGGTCTCCGCTTGGCACGCTGGGAGGCATGGAAATGAAGGCATGGTGACGCTTCAAGTCCTGCTTCGGGATGAGTTCAAGGATGTCCTGCTTTTCTGGTACTGTGGAATGCTTTCCAAACGAGAAATCTTTTGAAATGAATTGGTTGGTCTATGAATGATTCTAGCTTGAAATTTGCGGTGAGCTATATTGACAATTTGCTTTTCCCTTCAGGCATTCTGGCGAGATTCCGACAAAGGCAGGGGAGTGGCAAGAGCTCAAAGCAATTATAAGAGGTTATCCTCGGGTAAGTCCTCCATACTTGATCCGAGGCCAGTGCAATTCCGGCGTTGGTCTATTAACATTATTCGCTGAGCTATGAGTGCTGACAGGGGCTGCGTTCCATAATTCTGAAGATTGGAGGCACAAGCGTGGGTGTGAAAAAGAAGCAAGGGTTCTATGGTGCAAAGTTCACAGGCCTCAGACTCAAATTTGTGCCACCATTTGAGGTAACTTTCCTCCAGAAAGATGATACAGGCGATGAAGGAAGAAGCTAGCAATGACACACACACATTTGAAACACTCATTTTTCAATGATAAAATTTCTCCATCTGCAGTTACCTTTTCATCCTCCTGCACCCATCTTTGATTTAAGGGCTGAAGTAGACGTCTGTGTCTCTGTTGGTGAGGACATTTAGTGAGCACGGTTTGCTGATTCTTATCCTTCCATAGGTTTGAGACCAGTCTAATGATTCTTGTTTTGTTGTGTGGCTTCAAAATGTTTGGTTTTGATCCTTGCTGACACAGTTTGCTGATTCTGATCCTTTCATGGTATGAGACAGTCTAATGATTCTTGCCTTGTGTTGGGGCACAAATGTTTGGTTTTGATACTTATCCTCACATATGTGAGACAGTGTAATGATTCTTGTCAAGTGTTGTGTGTAGGGATACAAGATATTTGGTTTTGATCCTTGCTCATTTTCTACATCTTATTCCTCCACAGGTCAAACATTTTGATGCTGAGATCACACAGCTTGGGAAAGCCGTGATTCCTGGCTCTTGAACCAATGAGCCATCAATTGGATAGTGTCCTTTCGATTGCCCAGTCTTCGACTTTTGAAAATGACAACATTACAAGGGGGAGGAAGGAGCTTCACACTTTAGGATCCAGCTTTTCACACTCTCTTTCTACCCTCGTCTTCACTTAAATTATTATTGAATTCTTGTCGCGTTCTCGAAAGTGAAGCTGTGGCAAGAGCTAAAAAGTTAACTGAACCTTGGATTTTTCCAACTGCTGCCAAGATTCACAGGTTTACAAGAAAGACACTTGTATTTATTGATGGTATTGACATATTGGATTATGAAGTGTTGTTTATTAATCGATGTTTCTACTCGAATATAATCGATCCATTTTGGAGTTTTGTGAGTCTCCAAATTGAGATCATGCTTACCATCGGATAGTCACCCCTTCCATGTGAAATTTTTGGGCCTTTACCAAATAATTGCAAATGTGAAAAATTGTCCAAGTCTCTTGCAACAATTCCCCAAGTCTAGCAGGGTACACGGTTTTGAGTTTAGATTTAGCTCTTTAGCTTTTCTAGTGTCATTTCCTCTATCATATTTAGAATTCCCCCTTTATCCTTGCCTCCCTTTCTCTTTCTTTAGGTTCCTTCCTTTAGTACACTTCCATCAATCCCTCTACCTCTATCTTTGCATCCCCTCCCCTTAGCTTGAGATCCCTCCAACAATCACATGTAGTGACTTCTTTGTGTTCTAAACTCCATCTTAAGCTCCCATATAATAGTACAAGTTCAATCTTTGCTATAGCATAACTTGACAAAATTGCTTTATACTGCATAAAATTGCCATGAAGTTGAAATTTGCTCTATAGTGGGTTAGTTGTTCAATATATAGCTCATTTCTAAACCAAGGAAATCTATTCAAGGAGTCAAGTTATGAGATAAGTTTGGTTTATGACCATGTGTCTTTGTGCCCATGGTTGGTGTTAGATCAACTCTAACGGAGAGGAAGACAAGCCTAGAAGCAAAATAGATACAAATCATTCAAATTTTGCTTAAAAATATTGACATCATGAAAATATTAATATAAAAATTCAAACTTAATAAATATCCTCCTCATCAATGCATGCACATCATGATGTTTCACATTCTTGCCTCTAATGTATACAACTAGTGGCACTTTAAGGAAGTCGATTAGACCTCGAGATGATAGATAAACCAGCCAATCATCTTGTCCCCTCTTAACATAAGTGGATGATTGTAGAAAAGGTATGGGATTGGATGTTACCTTTTTTGAAGTAAGCATATATTTACACTGATAATCACATACACTAGTGCAATAGCCATCAATGCATTGCATGGAGGACCATAATGTATTGAAGCTACATAATTTGTATGATCATCATACACACTAGTGCAATATCCAACAATGCTTGCATGGAGGACCATAATGTATTGAAGCTACATAATTTGTATGTTATAACTTATTTTCTAGCATCTTTTTTTAACACATCCACTTTCTCAAGTAAGCACATATCTACAATATGGTCAATTGAGAGATCATGATCTATAAATAGATGTTGGTTTCTCACACACACTAGCGTAATAGCCAACAATGCTTGCATGGAGGACCATGATGTATCCTGTGGTGAAATAGTTTAATTCGCAAATAGCCACAAAGGCTACAACCCTCAGGTATAGCCAACTGGTTGCAAGTGTAGAGGCCATCTTTGCAGTGTCCCTTAATAGGGGAACCCTCCATGGGAACCCTACACCGAGCTTAGCCCCAACAATCTTGCATGGTGCACCACCAACTCTTGTTTATGCCAAACTTCCAAGACCAATGGGTATTTCCATAAAAGATGCCTCACGTCTTCAAAGGTTTTGTTGCACAAGGCACACCCATGGTTGACCTGCACCCTGTTTTCACTTCACAAAGAGCCACTGGTTTAAGATTTTTTATTTTATTTTTGTTTTTATTTCAAAGAAAGGAACCTTCTATTAATCCTTGAAAGATTTCATACAAGACAGTAGCCTCGAAGGTGCTGAGTATGGAAAAAACCGAAAAAGGCTGAAAGAAAGAACCGGCATGTTCCAGAGAAATCGAGCTCATTGCCTAGGGAATCTTTGGTACTGGGGCTAACAGCCAATGGGTGGACTATACAACCAGTGAATCCCTCACAGGGTGAAGATGTAGGAAACTTCTGCAAGCCAAGCCTTGCAGAAATGAGCACACCTCTCAATAGTCACCCTGAAGATTGGAGTCCCATGCTCTTAGGTGGACCGTAGTGTGTAAATGATATCCTGCCAGATGGCGACTAGGGTAGCCAAGGGTGGAACTGGGTACTCACCCATCACAAGATTGCAATGTGCCACCCAAATGTTCCACACCGTGATGCTGGCTACCACCTCCCAAACGCTGTCCTCCCTAGGAGGAGTTAGGATGTCAGGAGGGATTGCCTCATGGAGTGCTATCCTCTGGATGCTCTGACCCTGTATCCAGTAGGCTTGGGAGATCTCATCAATCTAAAAGTCATGTCCTCCCTCTGTCGACCAGGTCACCATCCCGCAGGTGTAGTCTCTCTGAAGACTTTGCATACACGTCATGATCCTGAGAGCTCCCATCCAAATCCTCGTTGCGTTATGGCAGCTCCACTAGCAATGCGGGATAGTCTTCAAGAGACCATTGGAGCAGCAATGGTACTGCCCCTCCACTCACATCTGCTCCAACCATGGTCCGATGGGCAAGCCTTCGTGGGCGGCCAGCTAGAAGAAGTAGGATATCTTCCTCGGCTGCAAATTGGACCATAACCGCATCCAAAACTTGGAGCAAACATCCCAGGGCACTCTTTGGGTCACTCAATGCCTCTCCCTCAAGGGGGTACCTCAATGTGTCCATCTGAAGCCTCCCACTAGACCTCCCTCAAGGGTTTACCCTCCCACAACCAAAGGTGGCATCTAGGGGCATCCTGCTCTGAGATACTGGGAGGGTCAATGTGCCACTCCTTCCCCAAACGTCCCACCACTTTGATCATCTACCAGTGAATCTGATCAAGACTCCCATTTATCTCAAGGTCTCTGTCAGTGAGTGGCTGAAGTAGGCCTCCAGGTCCTACACAGAAGAAGCTGCTACCTCGCTGCATCAACGTCCTCAAGGGGACACCAGTACGAGAAAACTGCCCCAACCATTTGCAGTCTCTCCATTCATGAATTCCCTCCACCAGGATTCAGAATGGCAAACTCCGCATTAACCTTCTTACCAAGTTCATTCAGTGCTAATACTGTCTTGTTATTTTTCCTCACATTTGGGATCTGTCTTATCATGAGACTTGACTTTAGACCTCCCTTTCTATCCCACAATCCTCCATCGTTCCAAACTCTATAATTCCAAGAGTTCAAGGTGCATATCTCCATTCGGATCATTTCTGTGATAGGGGTTTGATTCGATTCTAGTATGAGTCCCATCTTTCCCTTATCTCCTTCCGCATCATCCAAGACCATCACGTCGGTGGTAAGTGTCTTCTCACTCAGAGCCAACACCGTATTAGCCAACTTAAGTGGACAATTTTTAGCGAAGTGTCCAAGTCATCTACACACATAGAATGCATCCAAAAAGGGACTGAATCCAACCCATTGGATGTTTGGGAATCTAATGTTGATAAAGTTTAGGATCTCTTGAGTCTTGTCCCGTAAAATCCACACTCTATTCCTTCCTGAGGGGAATCATGGTGCAGACAGTATCTAAAGGACCCTCCCTAAGGTAGTCACTAGCTTACCAGGCTTGCTACCTAGCCATGATGGTAAACTTGGTAGCTCAACGCAAACTAGCCAATCATGTAACAAAAAGCAATCAATGCTAAATTGTGGGCTCTAGGGGAGAATGAGAACCAGCACCCTTGAGAACTGGAAAGCCCTTTCAAACTATCTCATTGTAGATCTCCTCTAAAATGCATTGCGCTAGGAAAAACCCTCTACCCAAGAAGCATGCCAAATAACAACTCCAGGAAGCTCACTCTCGTAAACCATGAACTCCTTGAAATCATCATATTCTGACTAGATTCGGCTGGTAAAAAATAAGTACAGGCCACCTCTGGCCAACTTTTCGAGACCTCTTCCTCCTCTACCTCGTAGACCATCTTATGTGCTTTCCATATTTCATACCACGACTCATGCTCCACCTCCTTCACGTGCACCTAGAAGCTTTTGCCAAGAGGATTTTCTTGATTTCCTCCATGGGTAGGGAGAGTAGCTGCCTTGCATTTTTCTTGTAAGCATTTGTGCATACGATGGCACATCTTCTTTTGCATCATTTCCTCCCTCGGAATCCTCATCCACTCCATCGGATCCAGTGTCAACATTCATTTCAAGGACTTCCAATTGGGCTGCAGGCTACATGCACTCCTCTCGTCCATCACCCTTACTCATGTCTTTGCTGTACCAAGAAAGAGAACCTTGGGGGTCACAATGAGATTATTTTTGCGACACCTCCAAACCCATGCCATGTGAAGATAGTGGGAGAGAGGGAAGGAGTCTCACTTGCGGCTTTCTCACATGAACAATTGGGGGAATACACACAAAGGTGGAGGCTGAAAATAGTTTTCCTCTTCTTAGTTGTGAAAGCCAAAAGAACTCAAGTACAAAGAAAATAGAAGAACCCTATATGTGGGTCTCAAACCAAACTCAACTAACTAAGGTGGCATACTAACTGAGCCACAAACTAGAGTAGATAAGGATAGCTGTCATCCAGCTATTATTCGTGGGCGGTGTACCAACCGCATCTCCAGCTAACAACTCGGTGACATAAATGCACAACAGTCACCCTGGCATATCGCGAGTGGAGCTCGATATCTCAACACTCCCCCTTGAGCTCAATCCCAATTCCTGCACACCAAGCAGGTCTCTGAACTTGCGCAGCTTCTCTGTGCCCAATGCTTTCGTGAATATGTCAGCTACCTGATCCTCTGTGCTGACATAAACTAGATCAATAAGACCTAGTAAAAACTTCTCCCGCACATAGTGATAATGCACCTCAATGTGCTTTGTTCTGGCATGAAACACTGGGTTCTTTGCCAAATGTATACTACTCATGTTGTCACAATAAATGACAACCGGCCCTTGATGCATATCATAGAGTAGCTTATGCAACCAAGCTACCTGACATGCAGCCATTGCTGCACCTCTGTACTCAACCTCTATGCTCGACAAGGCAACTGTAGGCTGTTTCTTGCTGCTCCAAGTGACTGCAGCACTCCCAAAAGAGAACACATATCCACTGGTAGATCGCCTATCAGAAATACTACCAGCCCAATCAGCATCAGTGTATCCATGCAACTGTATCTGAACCCCAGCCTCATAAAATAGTCCATACTGCAATGTGGACTTCACATACCTGAGTATGCGTCTAGCCGCATCCAAATGCGGTTTCCTTGGAGCCTGCATAAACTGACTTACCAACCCAATAGCATAGCTCAAATCTGGCCTGGTAATAGTCATGTAAATCAAACTTCCTACTATGCGTCTGTACATAGTAGGGTCTTCCAAAAGCTCACCTGCATCTGCACTCAGCTTCACATTCTGCTCCAAAGGAACTGAAATAGGCTTACAGCCTGTCATCCCATATTTGGACAGCATGTCCAATCCATACTGCCTCTACAAGAGCTGTATCCCACTTGGTGATCTAATCACCTCAATGCCCAATAAATAACGCAGCTATCCCAAATCCTTCATCTCAAACTTCTATCTCAATAGCATTTTCACATGAAGGATATCTTCATCACTATCACCTGTGATGATCAAATCATCAACATAAATGACTAGCAGCATAATCCCTTTCTCTGTTTTTCTCACATAGAGTGAGAAATCTGCCTTGGAATTCTGAAAGCCAATAGTGACAAGATACTGTCCTATCTTGTCAGACCATGCTCTAGGTGCTTGCTTCAAGCCATACAAGGCTTTCTTCAACCTGCAAACAAACTCAGGATGAATAGCATGAACATAACCTGCTGGCTGCTCCATAAAGACCTCTTCTTGCAAATCACCATGCAAGAAGGCATTCTTTACATCCATCTGATGTAAAGACCATCCCTTTGATGCAGCCATAGCAATGGCTGCTCTTACGGTTGCCATCCTTGCAACCGGGCTGAAAGTTTCTTCATAATCAATGCCATATGTCTGTGCATACCCCTTGACAACTAATCTTGCCTTGTATCTATTCACAGAACCATCTGCATTGTGCTTGATCTTATAAACCCACTTACAGCCAATTGCATTCTTATCTTTAGGCAAAGGCACCAATTCCCATGTAGCATTAGCATCCAAGGCATCCATTTCTTCATCCATGGCTTTCTCCCATTTTTCATTTCCCATGGCTTGCTCAAAAGAAGTGGGTTCTGGTTCCTGTATCACTTTGACCATATAGGCATAGTGAATGGCTGTAAATCCATCATATTTCAGCCTATCCACAGGATACCTAACCCTGGTAGACCTGCGCAAAATAGGCTCACTTCCAGGTGCTCTCAAAACATCCCTGGTCTTCCTTACTCCAGGTGTAACAACAGAAGGAATACCCAACTCATCATCAATGCTCTGTTCTGAGCCACAGGATTCACCATCCACATAAGAGTGACCTGCATTCACATCAAACATGGGCTGATCTACCTTCTCTTTTCCTTTTCGTGATACCTGCATACCACTCTCTGCATTGCTTTGAGGAGATTCTCCTGATCTCAATCTGCCTGTCCATGGCGAAGTATGTGAACCACTACTAGAGGACACTCCAGGTCCACTAATATTTTGTGATTGCTACTGTGAAATCTGTGCAGCATTACCATTTTGTGCATCTACATCAATCATCACATTCACTGGTTTATACCAGCTGCTCATCTCATCAAAAACAACATCTCTGCTCACTGTGAACTTACGCGTAGAAGGGTTATAGCATCTATACCCTTTCTGCTGCAGAGAATAACCAATAAAGATGCACTTCTCAGCTTTTGGATCTCAACTCATCTGGCACATGGACATAGTCAATGCAACCAAAAATTTTCAAATGAGAAATATCTGGTTTCCTACCAGTATACATCTCCTCTGGCGTCATGCCATGTATTGCTGCAGTGGGAGTCTTGTTCATTATATAAACTGCTGTAGCAACTGCTTCAACCCAATAATAATCTGGTAGATCTTTTTCATTTAGCATAGCCCGTGATACCTCTCCAATATGCCTGTTTTTCCTTTCTGCAATTCCATTTTGCTGTGGGGTATGACTGCATGAATATTGCTGCTTTATACCATGCTCCTGCAAGAACCTTGCAAACTCATTTGAGAGGTACTCTCCCCCTCCATCTGACCTTAGGCATTTTATTTGCAGGCCTGTTTCTTTTTCAACCATAGCTTTGAAAGCTTTGAAGTGCCCAAACACTTCACTTTTCTTTTTCAAAAAATACACCCAAAGTTTTCTGCTGAAATCATCAATAAATGTGACAAAATAGTGACAGCCACCAATAGATGCAGCTTTAGTAGTCCACACATCAGAGTGGATTAATTCCAATGGCTTTTTACTTTCTTGAACATGCCTAGGAAAAGGTTTCCTTGCCTGTTTCCCAAATTGACAGGCTTCACAAACCTTGTGCATTTCTGCAACCTTGAATTTAGGCAATCCTGCAACAATATTTTGGGCTTGCATTGATTTAAGTCACTGTATATTAACATGACCAATCCGTTTGTGCCAGATATCAATATCTGCAACTACACCGGTCCCATGTGCAAACATTGCTGCACTCAATTCAGGCATGTCCGCATCCAACGTAAACATCCTGCCCTTCTTCTTTCCTTTTGCTATCAAGCGACCGTTATTTTTCATATCCTCAACAAAGCATCCATGAGGATTAAATCTGACCTGCAAGCCCTGCTCAACCATCTGACCAATAGAAACCAGGTTCTTGGTGATGTTCGGGACATGAAATACATCAGACAAGTATTTCTTTTTCCCATCCTGCATAGACAAAGGAATTTTGCCAATCTGCACAATAGGATGTGCAGTACAATCACCAGTCTCCACAAATCCTGGTTTTTCCATTTTCCTTGCATCTTGCATCCATTCTGCATGACCTGTCATGTGGTTTGACGCACCTGAGTCAACATACCACGCATCATTTCGTTCTTCTACACTTGTCACAGAATTGGTCATATGCTGCACCATAAATAGATGCTCATTTCTGTCATCACCCTGCCTACTAGAAGATGCATAATTGCCTTGCTGCAATTTTTCAGTCATAATGTCATTCTGCTTTTTATAGCAGTCCTTAGCCATATGACCCATTTTGCCACAATAGTAGCATTCAGCATTGCTGTTTGCATTTTGGCCTCTCTGCCATCCACCATGGCCTCTTTGGCTCCCCCTGCCTCTAGAGTTACCACGTCCTCCTGCATAGGACTGGTTTTCTTGCGTTTGCTGCATATTCTGATTTCTACCACGGCCTGCAGGTCGGCCTCCTCTACCTCTGCCTCTACCTCTGCCAGCATTTGAGTAGAAGACAATTTCTTTTGAAGTTCGTGCTGAAGAAGATGCACCCCCATTTCTCTGCTCTTCAGAAATTAGAAGAGCAATCAACTCCTCAAAATCTGGAAATTTTTCACAGACGGCAATGGATGTCCGGAATTGTGCATAATCCTTTCCTAGACCATTCAAGGTCATAGAAACCAAATGGTCATCATCCACTGGCGACCCAATGGAAGCAAGTGCATCCGCAATTTTCTTCACCTTCATGTGGTAGTCATTGATGCTCATGTTTTCTCTCTGCACATTGTGCAGCTCCTGCTTGTTGAGTTGCATTTTCCTGGCTTGCGTATTTGTGCTGTACATTTTTGCCAAAGTATCCCATGCCTCCTTTGGCGTACTTGCATCCTGAATATGCACAATCATGGAGTCCGAAATACTGATAGACAGCCAGTACATAACTTTCCTGGCTCTCTCATGCCATCCTTTGAATGCCTGCATTTCCTGTTGACTGGGAACATTAGGAAGAACAGGTTCTTCTTCATTCCCTGTAATGAACTCCCAATAGCCTTTTCCCATCAAGAAATTCGTCATTCTAAACTTCCATGCCTGGAAGTTGTTCTTGTCAAGCTTTTTAGTGACAATCTGTGAAAGAGAATCAGATGCCATTACAGAACACTGCAAAATATTCTGTCACTGCAAAAAACACAGCTTTTGCCTCACACGGGCAGATCTGCAAAACTGACGAAAGTGGTATTTCACCACACAGTCACTTCCTAGTGACAATTTTGCATCAACAGGCAACAAGCATGAATCTGCAACTCCCAATATCTCTGCACAAAGGCATATGATGCAATTTTTGCGGCAACTTTTCACCGACCCGTAGAACAGTGGTCGCACAGCAAAAACAGGGCCTTTTTCTGAGTGCCTGCGGAGAACTTCCATCTCCAAAACGGGCCCTGAAATGACCTCGAATCAGAAAAATAAAGTCACTGAGGGCTTTGCCCACACCCGCAACATATACTGCGCTCTCGCCACACCGCGAAGGGCGTCTCAATCTGAGACAGTGCACTCTTGCACTTCTGGCTGTGCTACCTGCAGAGATTTGCTCCCAAACTCGAAATAGGAAAGAAACACTGGTCCTCTTACCAGGACACCACGAATTTGGCTTGCTTTCTTGAGCTCCTTACCACGAACAAGGCTCTGATACCATGTGAAGATAGTGGGAGCGAGGGAAGGAGTCTCACTTGCGGCTTTCTCACATGAACAATTGGGGGAATACACACAAAGGTGGAGGCTGAAAATAGTTTTCCTCTTCTTAGTTGTGAAAGCCAAAAGAACTCAAGTCCAAAGAAAATAGAAGAACCCTATATGTGGGTCTCAAACCAAACTCAACTAACTAAGGTGGCATACTAACTGAGCCACAAACTAGAGTAGATAAGGATAGCTGTCATCCAGCTACGTGGGCGGTGTACCAACTGCATCTCCAGCTAACAAGTCGGTGACATAAATGCACAACAGTCACCCTGGCATATTGCGAGTGGAGCTTGATATCTCAACATGCCATGCGTTCTCTGCGTGGTGGCAATCATGCACAAGAGCAAACCTCAAGACTCTCAGCTCACATGTCTCACTCTGCACTTTTTGGATTGACATGGTTACATAAGTGAGCCAAACACCTAGACATGTGTTGATATGAGCCAACATATTAAGTAAGCCACACAACAAACCCAAAGTCTCTCTCTCTCTCTCTCTCTCTCTCTCTATATATATATATATATATATATATATCAGTCACTCACACACACACACACACACACACACACACATGCACACACACACACACACATCCTCCCATTGAGAGGAGATATTAAGTAGCACCCCCATCTTTATGGGGGCCTCTCTTAATTTAATTCATTATTATATAGCAATGATGGAAAACTAGTATCATATTTCCCATTTTATTTGGATGGGAACATCTAGGCACAGGATTAAAGCATACAGATTTAATAGGTGCTATTGGATAGATAGGGACTGAAGAGAAATGGAAGATGGCTTACATGTATATGCCAAGAGTATTTTTATACTTGATCGAAATATATCTATTAGATTTAGGATGACCAGTATTATATGAGAAGCATGATGCGTAATCATCTTGCCACAATGGTAGGACAGATGATGAAAGATGCAAAAAAGGAGAGTATTGAGTGGACACCCACTCATTGCCTTTGGTCATCTTAGTGAACAAAGGTACCCTAGTTAATGTAGAGAGGCTACCATGAGAGAAGGATTATACCAGGATTAAGGAGATTAAGAATGGATGTACTAAGGAAAATACACTAACTTGTTACTTCTAATCATTAGAAGTAGTGTACTAATTGGACCGCCATGGGTTAAAGGTTTTACTGTGAGTTCATGGTAGTAACACGTCAAGGAGAAGATGAGTAGTTATTTGAATTAAAACCTAGACATTATACCACTGAGTATCTAGTGGACTAGACCTTGGAGGCATTTAATGACACCACTTATACTATGGGCCGATAGAAGGGGCCAGAAGGACCAATTGCTAGAATGAATTGCTTTATCCAGGAGCAACATTATTGATTTGGATAGGAGAAATTAGCGAGCTCCTTTAATACCCATTGGACATCAGGGTGTAGGGTGATATAGATGCAAGAGCTAATGATAGTATATAACTCCATAAGGGGGCAATGCAATATCCGAGGGCTCCACCCTTATACCCATGAGGAGCATTAGGCAACAGCAAGGAATTAAGTAGGAAGAATGAGATGAATACTGAGGAGATCTCATTTAGATCGCAGGGATAGTATGCAAGACAATCGAACAATGGCTAGAATTAATTGGACAAGTACTGGCACGCACAACCAAAAGAACCAAGACCTCCTTGAGACCCAAAACCTGAGCATCCAAGGAAGTCTCAATGTTTAGAGACTGGACAAACTTAGGCACTATACCCAAGACTTTGAATTGGAGGGGAAGATGTGATCAAGTATTGTGCGAATTCTAAGGCGACTTGGTGAGCCTGAGTGAAGTGCTGAGCTCTGTTGGCTCTTTCCCATGGCTTCCATAGGAAGAGCAAGGTATTCTCAGTATGCAGGGTTCTGAGGCTTTTTGTCACCTACAGATATATCAGGGTTGTCATTTGTAGTATACGTGTAACTTAGGACCTCGAGTCATATTTCGGTGAGAGACATAGGCTTAAGTTTGGTAAGCAAACATAGTGCATGCATGTGTAAAAGGAACATGTGTTATCATGGTTGAGGTAATGAAGGCTTTCGCCTTCATTGGAGGTTGTAGGGTTTAGGAGGAATTGAAGGGTTAGAGGGAGGTTCAGGATTTAGAAGGAGGTTCCAAGGTTTAGAAGGAGGTTCTAGAGTTTAGAAGGAGGTTACAAGGTTTAGAAGAAGTTCCAGGGTTAGAAGGAGAATCCAAGGTTCAGGGTAGAGTACATGGTGGAGAACTCGTCTCCCTCGTAGATCATGGAGGTTAAGGGTTAAGGAACTAAGGGTTTAGGGGGAGCATAGGAGTGGGAGAGGAAGAAGATGTAAGAGCATGGGGGAAAGAAGAGAGAGGAGGGAGGAGGAGGAGGAGGGAGGAGGAGGGAGGAGGAGGAGGAGAAGGGAGGAGGAGGATGGCGGAGGAGGAGAGGGAGAGGATGGGTTGCAAGGTTGGAGGAGAGGAGAGGAGAAGTTGCAAGGTTAGGACATGCTTTTGGATGTGGAATGCAAGGAAGCATGGACACTTGAGAAAATTGCTTGAAATACCAAAGTAGAACTCAACACAATGCCCCAAAGAGTCTGGGCTTCATTCCATGATGGGGTATATACAAGTTGGAGAGCTTCTCTCTCTACATGTAGGAAATGTAAGACATTCTCTCTCTACATGTAGAACTTGAATATAGAAGTTGCATGTAGGATTTGCATGTAGAAGTTGCATGTAGGATTTGCATGTAGACGTTGCAAGTAGAACATGCATGTAGGAATTGCATGTAGGAGTTGCATGTAGAACATGCATGTAGGAATCGCATGTAGGACTTGCATGTAGGAGTTGCATGTAGAATATGCATGTAGGAGTTCCATGTTGCATCTAGGAATCGTATATAGAACTTGCAGGTAGAACATGCAAGTTAAGCTTCGAAGAGATATAATTCCTAGCCTTATGCAAGTACAAGTGGAGCTTTGCTGCTACTCTACACACACATTCTGTACTACCTAAACCCATGTTGGCATAGAGACAACATACTCCTGTGTAACCCACTGGTTGTTGAGTTTGTGGCATGTGAGTCATTCCTGCTGTAATGCTTTTGCACCATACAATTTGTGGCATGTAGTCAGGAAGCTTATCCCCTCTTGAGGAGGGGTAGATGGTTGTGAATTTCAGAGGGAATCTCGTTGTTGAGGCTACAGACTTTGTCATCGAATCTTCTGGGGAAGAGGTTTGGTGGGGGTCTCATTGTTGAGGCTAGAATTTCTTGCTAGCTTGCATACATGTTGGATGCGATTGCACCCATATCATTGAGCTTGTAGATAAGTTTGTATGCAAGTTTGATATTTTTGCATTTAGGAGACAACTGTGATGTTTGGCGGGGGTCTCGTTGCTGAGGCTACACACTCTTTTGCCAATTCATCTTTGAGTTTTGGCATAGCTTGTCTTTCTTGTGAATTCATTGCATGCTTGGAGAGTATGGAATGAAAGTGTGTGATACTATTATTGATGCAATCTATTATGTGCATATGCAAAATCGTGTGAGTGCACATGATGTGTCAATTAGGTAGGGACTAACTATCTACTTATTGGTGGGATTTAATAAGGAAACTAAGACTCAATCATCGCTAATACAAAATTTATTACGTCTTCTTAAATGTGTAAAAACATGCATATGCCAGTGAGAGTGACTGTAACAATCTAGCGCAAACTATATGTGCAAAAACATGCATATTCTAGTGAGTGCGCATGTAACAATCCAGTGTAAACTATTGAAGACTTGGGGTTCCCAAAACCTCATTATTGTCGAGGATGGCTTGCGAGATGATGTTGTATCACTTCAATCGGCTCCCGTTTATGGTTGTGTTGAATTGGACTTTGTCCAGTGTTTCTAGTAGCACAACTTGAACTTTAGATTCTTTAAGTGGTCTTAGCATTGCTATGGGGACACCGCCACCTGTGTAATACTTGAAGTACTCCGACACTTCTTGAAGATCAACCTCTGATGATGTTGAACCAGCCTGACATGTGCTATGGGTACGGGGTGGCATAGTATTATAACCAATTTGTTTGGCTCTTGGGGACCTTTTTTTGTTTTTTGTTTCGTTTTTTCTTTTTTTTATGTTTTATTTTTGAATTCTCTTGATCGATCTTCATATTCACATGTGGCTTATACTTTTGAAACTTCTTACATTGGGAACTTTGGGGTAACTTTTCCACTAGTAAGGGTTCATTTGCCGTGCATACTCCTTCCAATTCCTCAGGAGACCATTTAAGAGGCGGTGATTTTGATTTTGAGGGAGCTGGCTTTGCAAGATATAATTCGACGATGGACTCGTTGAAATTCATTGAAGTGTTTGGCCTTGGCTTTTTTGCGATTTCCTCCAGCTTTCTTGCAGGATCTTCTCCTGTTATTCAATTGTGGATTCAATTGTGGAGGTTCAACTTTTGGAAGCTTGACTGCCATTAGGGCATGCAGAATGGCTAAGTCATTATCAAAGATTTGATCTTCAATTTCAGCATTCTCAGCCTCAGTTTCAAGGTCCCAAGGAAAATCAGAGTCATCATTGGTATGGGTACTATTATGGATAAATTTGTCTAAGGAAAAAGGCATAAATATGAGTGTGTGTTTGTATATGTGGCAATAGTATAATAAAATATGGTGTGCATAGGGCCCAGGGTTGAGGTGGTAGGGCATGACCATGTGCCAACCTTCCACGTAAGAGGACCCATAAGGTGTGTTGTACATAATCCATGGTAGTAATATTATAAAATGTAAGGTGGCATGGCTCCTCCATGTGCCACCCCTCCACCTAGGCTGCATTTAGTGAGATATGGCTCAAAGTCCATGAGAGAAGTAATATAAAATATGTGGAGATGGATATTTTATTGGGTTATTCCCTCCATATAGGATAGGCCCATGTGGGGGAGGTATAGAAGATCCACAAGAGCAAGTTAAATAATGGGGAAAGTAGGATGAAATGGTAAGATTCCTTGTGCCAACCCTCCACTTGTCCTCCTAGAGGTTTGAACATATTATAAAATTGGGAAGAGACCAAGGGAGTATCATAAACTTGAGATATGGGGCTTGATTTATGTGGAAAATTGAGGCAAAGGGTTGTCGTACACAATTGAGAGTGCGTAACTGCCTAGCCCACATGGGAGACTTTTCCACACACACCATGCATGTGGGAGGATGCATTAATTGGGAGAGACCCCCTATTTTGGCTATAAAAGGAAGGGGCTATTCCTTGATGAGACACGCTCATTCTTGTAAATCCACCTAGCTAGTACTTTGATATTTCCCTCTCATCCTTCAAATAAAGTATGGTCCTCTTCCCTTGATGCCTCCATCTCTACATTCCTCCTCCTATCTTGTACATGCTTCTCTTCCCCCTCTCCTTTTCCCCTTGTGTCATAGTCTCCCTCTTCATTCCCTCCCCTTATAATTCCTTTTCCCCTCCCATGATAACGTTTTGCCCTCACGATCTCCTTTCCTCTATGGCCCTCGAGCGTCGCCATGCTTAGCCTCTAGCCTTTGGTCCTGATTTCTTTTCTGGCTAATAGAAATGGTGTGGCTACTGGGATCAAAATCTCCATGGCTAGTGGTGAATATTCTACTCGTACTGGTCACATCTGAAAAACAGTACCATTTATGCTCCTTCTAAGCTACTGTGCGCGCATTCAATTCGCGCGTCTACTATGTTCACCCGCACAACAGTTTTCTGGGCTGCTGTGTCATCTACAGTTTTCTCGCTTAGCGCATCTACTGTGTTCACCCATGCGATGGTTCTCTGGGCTACTGTGTCTTTTGGTCACGGATAGTTTTCTCACTTCACGCGTCTACTGTGTCCACCTGCGCGATAGTTTTCTGGGCTGCTACATCTTCTGGCCGCGGACAAGTCTTCTGAGTTTTTGCAAAACTGTAATAGCAGATCCCGCACTGCCCTCTCTCTTGTCTTCTTCTTCTCTTTCTCTTTCTCTTCTCCTCCTCTCCTCTCCTCTCTTTTTATTAAAGAGTAGGATTTGAACCCAAGACCTCCCCCTTCACAAAAGGGAGATTTATCATTGGGCCAACAAGTTGGAAGTGATGAGAATGTAATGATTTTTGTTTATATACTAAAATCTCGGGAACTGTAACTCTCTAACCATGGGGAGTTTGCTCTTGCTATAAAAAGCAAAAGTACTTCATTTCATGTGCTCTATTCACATCTCTTGCTAGATCACCGATTCAGAACTTCTCTACTTCCTGCAACAACAACCTGGGGGGTCTAACTCAGGGGCATACCCCCACCCCTCATCAGGGATGTATCCACCGCCTCCACCTCAAATGTATGGTCCTCCCTTAGATGCTTACCCTCAACAAGGTGTATATTCTCACCCTCTGCCTCGAAGATTTTCCCAACCTCGCCCACGAGCCCACCTCCTTTCTACTCCTTTGGCCCCTCTAGCTAAAGAGGCCCCCTCTGCAACAGAACCCAAAGTCAATGACCTAGCCAAGGCCCTGAATGATCTTCGGCTTGAGATGGTGGGCATCAAAAATCAAGCCAACCACCCTCCAAGAGACCGTGCTAATGTTGTATGCTACGAGTGCCACCAAAAGGGTCATTATCGGACAGAATGCCCCAATATTCCAAGGGTGAATCTTCTAAGTGAATCTGGCACTAAGGATTCTGATGTAGAGATCCTTGACCTCGGAAAAAGAAGTCATACCACCTCAGACCCCTCTCCAAACCGTGGACTGGGCCACCCTAGGAAGAAGGTGTCCTTCTCAGAGCCCTCAGATGCTGAGATGGCAGACCCACCAACAAAGAAGACTAAAAGATCTCGCAGGAGTAAGTGGTCGCCCCCGGATTTTCCCATCGGCTCAGGGCAAGAGGAATATTCGGTCGTTCAGGACCTTGCTCATCGGGCTTTGAGCATCATGCTCCCTCAACTAATAGCATTAAGCCCTAAGGTGAGACGTGAGCTACAGCAAGGGCTCTCAACAAGGAGGAACAAGAAAAAGGGAAAGGTAAGAGAGGTATCTTCTATCTCTGAAGAAATTGATCGGCACCCACACACAGTCAATATCATTATAGATAATTACCATGTCAAAAATGTGTGTGTTGATGGGGGAGCTACATGTAAAAGGTAGAAGCTATCCTCAAGCTCTCCCCGCCAACAACCAAACATCAAGTACGCTTATTTGTCAATCTAGCAAGATACTATCGCCGCTTCATTGATCAATATGCTACTTTGACACGACCCATGACTATGCTATTAAAAGATGGGGTTGATTTCTCTTGGGATGAGGATTGTGATCCTGGGTTTGCACAAATCAAGAATGCTCTGGCTTCAGAACCCATTCTACACAATCCAGATTGGTCAAAGACTTTCTATATCAATCCTAGTTTTGGTGAGCACACTCGGGCAGGTATTCTTCTCCAGCAAGGGGAGGATAGGTTCATGTATCCCGTTCGATTTGCTTCTTGACAATTGCTCGACACTAAGCGATGCTATTCAGAGGCTGACAAGCATGCCTTGTCTTTGGTGTTTTGCATTGAGAAATTTAACCATTATGTGGCTGCAAAGTCCTTCATTATACTCACTAGCACTGGTCTTGCAAAGCAGGTTCTTCAATCACCAAATCCCATGGGCCGGTTGGCCAAATGGTTGGTAGTTCTACAAGAATATGATTTTTCTTTCAAAATTGTAAAAGGGGGATGTTCCAACTTAAAGAATGCATTGATTGATTTAGAGGAGTGCCTTGATGTAACCCTTGTAGCAGCCATAGAAGCTGGGGATCCATGGTATGGTGGTATCTACAGGTTTCTGACTGCTTTCTCCTTTCCTCCAGAAAGTACCAACTATGAGAGAAAGAAGATCCGCAGAGATAGTAGGCGCTACACCCTCCTTGATGGGGTGTTGTATCATCAAGGCATGGATGGGGTACTAAGATAGACCATTGATGCAGATGAAGTGCCTAAGGTATTGAAGCATTATCATGATGGATTTTGTGGAGGCCACTATGCCAGTGACTATACAGCTAAGAAGATTTTACATGCTGGATACTATTGGCCGACCTTGTTCAAGGATGTCACTTTGTATTGCAAAACCTGTGAACCATGCCAATTCTTTGGTAGGAAGGATTTGCGTCCTAGGCAACATCACCCAGTGATGTCTATCCATCCATTTCAGAAGTGGGGAATAGATTTTTTCGGGCCCTTGCCCATGACTGTCCACAAAAAGAAGTATCTTTTGGTAGCCACTCAGTATGTCACTAAGTGGGCTGAGGCTATCGCCCTCCCCACTGTAAATGGTAAGGCAGTTTCAAATTTCATATTTGAACGTATCTACACAAGGTTTGGGACACCCATGGAGATTGTCTCTGACCATGGGAGTCCATTCTTAAATTGATCATCACACTTCTAGCATCTATTATCCGGCATCCATGGGTCAAACAGAGCGGACCAATGGCCTCCTTTGTAAAACCATGGGAAACATGGCCACAGCGATCAGGAGCCAGTGGGATCAAAAGGTCAATGAAGCCGTATGGGCTTACAACATCACTCATAAAACATCCACAGGTCACACTCCTTTTGAGTTGGTATATGGTACTGAGGCCGTTTTACCACTAGAGATAAAGATTCCAGCTTTGAGATTGGCACAAGAATAGAGCATGACAGAAGATGAACATGTAGAGGCCCGATTGGTGCAACTTGAGAAGCTAGATGAAACCTGACGCCTTTCCCTACATCAAATAGAGATCCAAAAGAATCGACAAAAGGCCCGCTTAGATGCTAAGATTCACAAGGGATGGGAAAGACATTTTGCTAAGGGGGATGTTGTGCTATGCTTTGATAACAAATTGGACCACTAAATGGATAACAATTTTCTGCCATTGTGGACCGGTCCATACAAAGTCATCAAGGAATGTAGCAATGGGTCTGTACAAGTTCAGGAGCTACATGAACCATATGGCAAGAAGGTGATCAACAAGCGATACCTCAAGCCCTTCTTTGTGCGTGATGGACCCAGGCATGGAAATGCTGTGCATTCCTTGCCTGGGGGGGGGAACTGTTATGGATAAATTTGTCTAAGGAAAAAGGCATAAATATGAGTGTGTGTTTGTATATGTGGCAATATTATAATAAAATATGGTGTGCATAGGGCCCAGGGTTGAGGTGGCAGGGCATGACCATGTGCCAGCCTTCCACGTAAGAGGACCCATAAGGTGTGTTGTACATAATCCATGGTAGTAATATTATAAAATGTAAGGTGGCATGGCTCCTCCATGTGCCACCCCTCCACCTAGGCTGCATTTAGTGAGATATGGCTCAAAGTCCATGGGAGAAGTAATATAAAATAGGTGGAGATGGATATTATATTGGGTTATTCCCTCCATATAGGATAGGCCCATGTGGGGGAGGTATAGAAGGTCCAAGAGAGCAAGTTAAATAATGGGGAAAGTAGGATGAGGTGGCAAGATTCCTTGTGCCAACCCTCCACTTGTCCTCCTAGAGGTTTGAACATATTATAAAATTGGGAAGAGACCAAGGGAGTATCATAGACTTGAGATATGGGGCTTGATTTATTTGGAAAATTGAGGCAAAGGGTTGTCGTACACAATTGAGAGTGCATAACTGCCTAGCCCACATGGGAGACTTTTCCACACACACCATGCATGTGGGAGGATGCATTAATTGGGAGAGACTCCCTCTTTTGGCTATAAAAGGAAGGGGCTATTCCTTGATGAGACACGCTCATTCTTGTAAAGCCACCTAGCTAGTCCTTTGATATTTCCCTCTCATCCTTCAAATAAAGTATGGTCCTCTTCCCTTGATGTCTCCATCTCTACATTCCTCCTCTTATCATGTACATGCTTCTCTTCCCCCTCTCCTTTTCCCCTTGTGTCATAGTCTCCCTCTTCATTCCCTCCCCTTCTAATTCCTTTTCCCCTCCCATGATAACGTTTCGCCCTCACGATCTCCTTTCCTCTATGGCCCTCGAGCATCGCCATGCTTAGCCTCTAGCCTCTGGTCCTGATTTCTTTTCCAGCTAATAGTACCTTCTTCAAGTTCATTATCCCACTCGATGTCAGCCATAAAGAATGGCACCACTAGATTGATTGGTTCTTCTTGTGTGAGCAGAGGATCTACCTGTAGCAGCTTAGCATCTATCTGTGAGAAGATGGGGTCTAATGAATGGCAATTGTCGATGGTTGCTAATGTTTGTATCCAGTTATTAATATTGCTTTGTGAATTGCCTACTATCGCATGATGTTGCAAGGGAGCTGATTAGCTTGAGATTGTCATTGAAGATGTGTCATCCAATGCTCTAGGCACAATTGGTTTTATAGCTCCTGTCCCCACATTCACCCTTACTGCGGTGTCGCAATTCTGGATTGTCAGTCTATCAATTCCTGAGTCATGGAGGACTGATGTTTCCCATAACCAAGGACGTCCCAGTAAGATTTGATAGGATTTTTTGGAAAGATCCAAGATTGTGAATTGAAGGGAAAAGAGAACTCCTGCGATTTTTGTGGACACGACATTCACTATTCCCAAGGGTTTAGCCCATGAATCATCGGCAAGGCGTATGTTGAAATTAGCCTTTTGTATTGGTGGGAGACCCGATTCATCATAGAGCTCCTTTGATAAGACATTTACACCTGCTCCACCATCCACTATGGCTTGGACTTCATCATATGCCTTGTGGATCAAAGGCACAGTAATGTTGCATATGTCATCTTTCTCACCCATCTGCACAAGGATATCTTTGATGTCGTTTATAGGTGGAGAGGGATTTGCAAGTTCAATCCATCCTTTGAAACTCTCCCAAAGATTGGGACAATTCCATAGGAGGATTCTGATGGGAATTGACACAAGGCAACTTAGCATGCTAGAGAGTGTGGCTCCTTCAAGTTGACATGGCGGTACATTATGTTATGGAGTCGAGTATAGTATCAATACTTTGTGGGGCCGTCATGGATTGGGCTTGAGCTTGTCTCTCAGCCTCAAATTGAGCTTGTTTCTCAGCCTCAAATTGAGCTTGTTCCTTTTGTACCCATTGCTGAAAACGAGCCTTCTCCACCTCTACATTTGCTATGGAGCTTATTTTATTTGAGGCTCAGGAGCTGATGTGGATGAGCTTGGGTGCTCATTGCTTAGCGGAGGTGGAGGAACTTGTGCTTTCTTTTTAAGAAGTCTCTTTGGTTGGATTGGAATGTTAGGGTCCTTGGTGGCCTCTTTCTGCTAGCATGTAATTACATTCACAGGTTGTGATATTATGCTTGTTAGCCCCATGCTTTGATGGTCCATCCCAATCGAGATCCCAATGATGATGATTGGGACTTCAGGCTTAACCTTTGTTTGTTGTGGGACCTTATTTTTCATGGGACAATCCATATAGGCATGTCCTATGCCATAATCTCTGTAGAGTGGTTGGAAAGAAGTGGGGCTACCATGATGAGGGCACTCTATGATCCGGTGATTTTGTCCACACCCGTAGCTCGATATGTATTGGGTCAAACTTGATTTGCATAGACTCGTATTAGACCCTCCGGACCTTCTACATAGTACACTGGGTCCTCTGCTTCATACTCAAATGGTAAGTCTACTTCCTCGGCTTGTAATTGATATATTGGAACTGCCTGAGGAGCTGGATTTGGCACTCTTAGATATGGTCGTGGATTCGGATTCCTAAGTAATTGTGGGACTTGTCTCCGAATAGGAACATGATTTAGCCTCGGAGCTAGGGGCACTTGTGCAAGTGCCGGTTGCCTATACAATGGAATGGGTGCCGCTTGGTATGATTGAGGTCGAGGCGGGTTGTTGCGCATGTTGAAGATGCAACTATTTTCATCATGGCTGCCGACGATGCAGATATGGCTCCACAATCTTGGCAGTGGATTTGCTTGTGCAGTGATCCTGGATCTTAGGACCAGGCACTCATTTGCTATATGATGGCGATGCAGTGTGGATACCAGACATTCTCTCATCGTGGATAAGTCTAAGGTGGCGGTTGAGACAATTGATGCTTTTGTTCCATGGCCTGCATCATGTCTTCTTTCAACTTCAGGGTCATGGCCTCTAGGCAATCTTCATTTGATGTTTCAGTAGTGGACTTGGATTTTCCCTTTTTAGAGTGCTTATCTCGTGCATTGGATTTGCCATCATCACTGCTAGTGTCAGAGTCGATCATGTCATCCTCGATGTCAATGGCTACCGCATGAGTAGCACTGAACATTTCATAGCTGCTAATCTTTTTCATATCGTTTCAGATTTTCTTCCTTAGTCCCACAATGAACCAAGCCATGAGGTACTTTGCATCGGGATGTGGGTCACATTTGGCGATTAATCTTTTCATCTTGCCCAGGTATGTGCGTATATCTTCTCGATGGCCTTGTTTGATCTTGCTTAGTTGGAGAGTGGGATCATCTTGTAGCCTCTCTGTTTGAAAGTGCCTTTTGAATTCTGTTTGAAGCAGGTCCCATGTGGCTTGCTCTTTCACTAGAAGGTCTAGGTACCATTCAGACGCTTCATCAATTAAGGCCATGGGAAATGGGATTGATCTCCACCTGCTCGGCATGTGGCATCCAAGGATGTTTCTATCGAAGCCATACTTATATATCAATATAAAATATTGGCAAAAGTTTATCGAGCTAGTTTTTCTAGTTTCACAATATGTGTAGAACATACTACAATTTATATACTTTCTTTTGAATTTTAAATAAAAAGTAAATCCTATCAAAACTTTAAATGTTTTCTCATGAAAGTTTCAAATCTTGGCAAATTTTTCAAACCTTTATTTTTTTAAGGGCATACAAACTTTTGACACCAATATAAAAGTTTCGTTTCTTAATGAAACTAATAGGAAAAAATCATCCATGGCGACATCAAAATGCTAGAGGAAACGGGCTGAATCTCCCCTACCATTATATTTGGGAAGTTCCAGTTTTCCCAAGGGGTGCCTACCTTGATTGTTATTCTTTCTACGATTAAAAATTTTATTAGCCTCTGCATCGAGGTCAATATCCCCATCATCATCGAGACCGCTTCCAGCCATGTTGTGTCGTGGAGGAGTTAGAGGGATTTCTTGATTTTCTAGGGGGCATTAGGATAGAGGATTGTCGGAGGCGATGGTTGCAGCGGAGTTGTATGCAGATTTGGTGAGCATTGGAGTCAGAGGCATTGGTCGCAGAGCGTAGCTGCATGTAGATTGGGTGAGAGTTACAAAGGGTGTCTCTACCACAAGTGCGGGTGTTGATGTAGTTATGTTTGGAGGGTTAGAGTTGTGTTAGTGTTGTGGGGATTGTCATGTCAATAATGTGCCTAAGATTGTCCCACATGTGTACGAAAATGTGCCGGTGCAGACGAATGGTCAATCGGAGGTCATGGTGTAAAGATATAAGTGAATTAGTGTGAAACGAGGCCCACACAGGGGCATGAATGAGCGAGTGCTAGGGATGCTGAAATGGTGTGAAATGGTCTGGAAAAATACCCGTAGTGTGTTGTTTTTTGTGTGTGAAATTGTGGTTCAAACGGGGTCCAAGTTGGGTCTCAAACAGATGAGTTACGAGGGGTTAAAGAAGGGGGAAAATGGACCTTTTTTGTGGGTGGGGGGGGGCTTGGTCTTAAGGTTTGGTGTGAATGGGTTTCAAATCTAACTGAGGGGTAGTAACTGACCTAATGCAATTGACCTAATGGACCCAGTTAGTCTAACTAACCTAACTACCCTAACTATCCAATTATTATAATTGGACAGTTACTTTAGCTAACCTAACTAGGTCCATTTAGTTGAGCTAACTAGAGCTAATTGTACCTTAACTAACTGAAGCTAGTTAAACTAACTAGGGTGGGTTAATGAAACTAAACCTAGGTCAATAACCTAGCCTGTGTTAAATTAACCTGACTTAGATCAAAACTAACCTAGGTTATTACTAACCTAACTATAGTTGGTTAGATGGTTAGGTTTGGTTAGGGTTGTTTTTTAAAAATATATACATAATTTTAATTAATTATTTTTTTATAAATTGTTTTTAAAAAAAAGAAAAATTTGGGGGGGACGTCACGCGACGAAAGCTCAGAGGGGGGGGGGGGTTTCGAACTACGGACGGGGGGGTGGGTTGGAAATGCAGGAGGGGAGTGGGAGGGTCGAGGGTCTTGGTGTGGCTTTAGGCCTTTGAAGGCCTGGAGGTGTTGAAGGCTTACAAGAGGCGCCGAGGTGGGCAGGCACCTGGTGGCTCTACGGGCGAAAGGGAAGAGGTTCTACGAGCAAGCACGCTCGAGAGGAGGAGGCGTCAGTGATGGAGGCAGGCCATTGGCACGCTACTACAAGCATTTTTGCGCACATCGCTATTGGCACATCGCCACGGGTAGCTCTACACATGCGGCCGCGCAGGGCAATGCCTTGCCTTAGGCAAGGCAAGGGCTTAGAAGCCCTTGTTATGTAGGTTAGGGTCTTTAGGCCCATAGGGTAGGGAGCGGAGTGACCGAAGAGGGGGATAGAGAGAGAGAGAGGGGTGAATAGAGAGAGAGAGAGAGAGAGAGAGAGAGAGAGAGAGAGAGAGAGGTGGTGGAGGGGTGAGGGGGGGTGGTGGAGATGGAGGGGCAGGGTGGTGGAGATGGAGGAGGGGGGGTGGGGGGCCGGGGTTGTGGTGGAGGCGGAGGGGGGGTGGAGATGGAGGAGAGGGGGGGAAGGGGGGGTGGTGGAGGGGGGGGGGGTGGAGATGGAGGAGGGGGGGGGGAGGGGGTGGTGGTGGAGGGGGTGGTGGTGGAGATGGAGGAGGGGGGGGGGATGTTGGTGGAGGGGGAGGGGAAAAAAAATAAAAAAATAAAAATAACTTGACAAACGAAAAACTTTGACAAAAATCCAAAGGGAGGAAGAGATGGTCACCTGAACGCTCTCCAAGTGTTTCTCGATGTAACGAGATTGTTGAGGACAAATGGACGGTGGGTGGATGGCTAGGTTATCGCTACGAGTTGGGCTCGAAGTAGTTCATCGTGTGAGGATGGGAGTAGGGTGGTGGTCGATGGAGAGGAACGAGTGTCTTGCGTAGGTCTCGGAATGGGGAAGAGGATGGAGGTAAGATGTGAAAAATGAAGAATGAGGGGGTGGAGTGGGTTTTTATAGGAAATGGGTCTAGGTTTAGGGTTAAATTCTAAACTCTTCCCAAGCCGTAACTTTTCATGGTTAGTTTGGTTTGCTCTTCTGCAAAAAGGTGAAATGATCGAAATTGCAATCTCTATGTATTAATGTCCACTACCTAGCCTGATTGTTTATCAAGTGGCTTCTTCTTAAGAAATAAAGAAATTTTATTAAGGTAGTAACCCAAGGTTGATGCTTGGGCTTAATCTGTTTGGCTAGAGTTGAAGAAAAATTTACTCTCCTTGCCCTTAAGTGTCATGTGTGAAGATAGCGGGAGAGAAGGAAGGAGCCTCACTTGCGGCTTTCTCACATACACAATGGGGGAATACACACAAAGGTGGAGGTTGAAAATAGTTTTTCAACTAGATCAATAAGACCTAGTAAAACCTTCTCTCGCACATAGTGATAATGCACCTCAATGTGCTTTGTTCTAGCATGATAGACTGGGTTATTTGCCAAGTGTATACTACTCATGTTGTCACAATAAATGACAACTAGCCCATCTCTAGACTGATGCATATCATAGACTCATGTTCTCTAGACTGATGCATATCATAGAATAGCTTATGCAACCTAGCTACCTTAGATGTAGCCATTGCTGCACCCCTATACTCATCCTCTATGCTCGACAAGGCAACTGTAGGCTGTTTCTTGATGCTCCAAGTGACTGCAGCACTCCCAAAAGAGAACAATATCCACTGGTAGATCGTCTATCAAAAATACTACCAGCCCAATCAGCATCAGTGTACCCATGCAACTATATCTGAACCCTAGCCTCATAAAATAGTCCATAATGCAATGTGGACTTTGTGAAGATAGTGGGAGAGAGGGAAGGAGTCTCACTTGTGGCTTTCTCACATACACAATGGGGGAATACACACAAAGGTGGAGGCTGAAAACAGTTTTCCTCTTCTTAGTTGTGAAAGCCAAAAAGAACTCAAGTACAAAGAAATAGAAGAACCCTATATGTGGGTCTCAAACCAAACTCAACTATCTAAGGTGACATACTAACTGAGCCACGAACTAGAGTAGATAAAGATAGCTGTCATCCAGCTATTATTCGTGGGCGGTGTACCAACCGCATCTGTAGCTAACAAGTTGGTGACATAAATGCACAACGGTCACCTTGGCATATCGTGAGTGGAGCTCGATATCTCAACACTCCCCCTCGAGCTCAATCCCAATTCCTGCACACCAAGCAAGTCTCTGAACTTGCACAGCTTCTCTGTGCCCAATGCTTTTGTGAATATGTCAGCTACCTGATCCTCTGTGCTAACATAAACTAGACCAATAAGACCTAGTAAAATCTTCTGCCGCACATAGTGATAATGCACTTCAATGTGCTTTGTTCTAGCATGACAGACTGGGTTATTTGCCAAGTGTATGCTGCTCATGTTGTCATAATAAATGACAACTGGCCCATCTGTAGACTGATGCATATCATAGAGTAGCTTATGCAACCAAGCTACCTCACATGCAGCCATTGCTACACCCTTGTACTCAGCCTCTGTGCTCGACAAGGGAACTGTAGGCTATTTCTTGCTGCTCCAAGTGACTGCAGCACTCCCAAAAGAGAACACATGTCCACTGGTAGATCGTCTATCAGAAATACTACCAGCCCAATCAGCATCAGTGTATCCATGCAACTGTATCTGAACCCCAGCCTCATAAAATAGTCCATACTGCAATGTGGACTTCACATACCTGAGTATGCGTCTGGCCACATCCAAATGTGGTTTCCTTGGAGCCTGCATAAACTGACTTACCAATCCAACAGCATAGCTTAAATCTGGCCTGGTAATAGTCATATAAATCAAACTTCCTACTATGCGTCTGTACATAGTAGGGTCATCCAGAAGCTCACCTGCATCCTTGCTCAGCTTCACATTCTGCTCCAAAGGAACTAAAATAGGCTTACAGCCTGTCATCCCATATTTGGACAGCATGTCCAATCCATACTGCCTCTGCAAGAGCTGTATCCCACTTGGTGATCTAATCACCTCAATGCCCAAGAAATAACGCAGCTCTCCCAAATCCTTCATCTCAAACTTCTGCTTCAATAGCATTTTCACATGAAGGATATCTTCATCACTATCACCTGTGATGATCAAATCATCAACATAGATGACAAGTAGCATAATACCTTTCTCTGTTTTTTTCACATAGAGTGAGAAATCTGCCTTGGAAATCTGAAAGCCAATAGTGACAAGATACTGTCCTATCTTGTCAGACCATGCTCTAGGTGCTTGCTTCAAGCCATACAAGGCTTTCTTCAACCTGCAAACAAACTCAAGATGAATAGCATGAACATAACCTGCTAGCTGCTCCATAAAGACCTCTTCTTGCAAATCACCATGCAAGAAGGCATTCTTTACATCCATCTGATGTAAAGACCATCCCTTAGATGCAGCCATAGCAATGACTGCTCTTACAGTTGCCATCCTTGCAACCGGACTGAATGTTTCTTCATAATCAATGCCGTATGTCTGTGCATACCCCTTGACAACTAATCTTGCCTTGTATCTGTTCACAGAACCATCTGCATTGTGCTTGATCTTATAAACCCACTTACAGCCAATTGCATTCTTAACTTTAGGCAAAGGCACCAATTCCCATGTAGCATTTGCTTCCAAGGCATCCATTTCTTTATCCATGGCTTTCTCCCATTTTTCATTTCCCATGGCTTGCTCAAAACAAGTGGGTTCTGGTTCCTGTATCACTTTGACCATATAGGCATAGTGAATGGTTGTAAATCCATCATATTTCAGCCTATCCACAGGATACCTAACCCTGGTAGACCTGCGCAAAATAGGCTCACTTCCAGGTGCTCTCAAAACATCCCTGGTCTTCCTTACTCTAGGTGTAACAATAGAAGGAATACCCAACTCATCATCAATCCTCTGTTCTTAGCCATTGGATTCACCATCCACATAAGAGTGACCTACATTCACATCAAACATGGGCTGATCTACCTTCTCTTTTCCTTTTCGTGATACCTGCGTACCACTATCTGCATTGCTTTGAGGAGATTCTCCTGATCTCAATCTACCTGTCCATGGCGAAGTATGTGAACCACTGCTAGAGGACACTGCAGGTCCATTGATATTTTGTGATTGCTACTGTGAATTCTGTGCAGCATTACCATTTTGTGCATCTACATCAATCATCACATTTACTGGTTTATACCAGCTGCTCATCCATCAAAAACAACATCTCTGCTCACTGTGAACTTACGTGTAGAAGGGTTATAGCATCTATACCCTTTCTGCTATAGAGAATAACCAATAAAGATGCACTTCTCAGCCTTTGGATCCAACTTGGACCTCAACTCATCTGGCACATGGACATAGTCAATGCAACCAAAAATTTTCAAATGAGAAATGTCTGGTTTCCTACCAGTATACATCTCCTCTGGCGTCATGCCATGTATTGCTGCAGTGGGAGTCCTGTTCATTATATAAACTACTGTAGCAACTGCTTCAGCCCAGTAATAATCTGGTAGATCTTTTTCATTTAGCATGGCCCGAGATACCTCTCCAATATGCCTGTTTTTCCTTTCCTGCAATTCCATTTTGTTGTGGGGTATGACTGCATGAATATTGCTGCTTTATGCCATGCTCCTGCAGGAACCTTGCAAACTCATTTGAGAGGTACTCTCCCCCTCCATCTGACCTTAGGCATTTTATTTGTAGGCCTATTTCTTTTTCAACCATAGCTTTAAAATCTTTGAAGTGCCCAAACACTTCACTTTTCTTTTTCATAAAATACACCCAAATTTTTCTGCTGAAGTCATCAATAAATGTGACAAAATAGTGACAGCCTCTAATAGATGCAGCTTTAGTAGTCCACACATCAGAGTGGATTAATTCCAATGGCTTTTTACTCTGTTGAACATGCCTAGGAAATGGTTTCCTTGCCTGTTTTCCAAATTGACAGGCTTCACAAACCTTATGCATTTCTGCAACCTTGAATTTAGGCACTCCTGCAATAATATTTTGGGCTTGCATTGATTTAAGTCGCTCTATATTAACATGAACAATGCGTTTATGCCAGATATCAATATCTGCAACTACACCGGTCCCATGTGCAAACATTGCTGCACTCAATTCAGGCATGTCCGCATCCAATGTAAACATCCTGCCCTTCTTCTTTCCTTTTGCTATCAAGCGACCGTTATTTTCCATATCCTCAACAAAGCATCCATGAGGATTAAATCTGACCTGCAAGCCCTGCTCAACCATTTGACCAACAGAAACCAGGTTCTTGGTGATGTTTGGGACATGAAATACATCAGACAGGTATTTCTTTTTCCCATCCTGCATAGACAAAGGAATTTTACCAATCTACACAATAGGATGTGCAATATCATCACCAATCGCCACAAATCCTGGTTTTTTTATTTTCCTTGCATCCTGCATCCATTCTGCATGACCAATCATGTGGTTTGATGCACCTGAGTCAACATACCACACATCATTTCATTCTTCTGCACTTGTCACAGAATTGGTCATATGCTGCACCATAAATAGATGCTCATTTCTGTCATCACGCTGTCTACTGGAAGATGCATAATTGCCTTGCTGCAATTTTTCATTCATAATGTCATTCTGCTTTTTGTAGCAGTCTTTAGCCATATGTCCCATTTTTCCACAGTAGTAGCATTCAACATTGCTGTTTGCATTTTGGCCTCTCTACCATCCACCACGGCCTCTTTGGCTCCCCCTGCCTCTAGAGTTACCAGTCCTCCTGCATAGGACTGGTTTTCTTGAGTTTGCTACATATTCTGATTTCTACCACGGCCTGCAGATCGGCCTCCTCTACCTCTGCCTCTACCTCTTCCAACATTTGAGTAGAAGACAGTTTCTTTTGAAGTTCCGCTTGAAGAAGATGCACCCCCATTTCTCTACTCTTCAGAAATTAGAAGAGCAAACAACTCTTCAAAATCAGGAAATTTTTCACGGACGGCAATGGATGTCCAGAATTGTGCATAATCCTTTCCTAGACCATTCAAGGTCACAAAAACTAGATCATCATCTTCCACTGGCGACCCAATGAAGGAAGTGCATCTGCAATTTTCTTCACCTTCATGTGGTAGTCATTTATGCTCAAATTTTCTCTCTGCACATTGTGCAACTCCTGTTTGAGCTGCATTTTCCTGGCTTGTGTATTTGTGCTGTACATTTTTGCCAAAGTGTCCCATGCCTCCTTTGGCGTACTTGCATCCTGAATGTGCACAATCATAGAGTCTAAAATACTGATAGACAGCTAATACATAACTTTTCTGGCTCTCTCATGACATCCTTTAAATGCCTGCATTTCCTGTTGATTGGGAACATTAGGAAGACCTGGTTCTTCTTCATTTCCTATAATGAACTCCCAATAGCCTTTTCCCATAAGGAAATTTGTCATTCTAAACTTCCATGCTTGGAAGTTGTTCTTGTCAAGCTTTTCAGTGACAATCTGTGAAAGAGAATCAGACGACGCCATTACAGAACACTACAAAATATTCTGTCACTGTGAAAACACAGCTTTTGCCTCACATGGGCAGATTTGCAAAACTAACGAATGTGGTATTTGACCACACAGTCACTTCCTAGTGACGATTTTGCATCAACAGGCAACAAGCATGATTCTGCAACTCCCAATATCTCTGCACACAGGCATACGATGCAATTTGTGCGGCAACTTTTCACCGACCAGTCGAGCAGTGGTCGCACAACAAAAATAGGGCCTTTTTCTGAGTACCTGCGAAGAACTTCCGCCTTCAAAACGGGCCTCGAAATGGCCCCGAAATGCACTCTCGCCACTCCGTGAAGGGCGTCTCAATCTGAGACAGTGCACTCTTGCACTTCTGGCTGTGCTACCTGCAGAGATTTGCTCCCAAACTCGAAATAGGAAAGCAACACTGGTCCTCTTACTAGGGCACCACGAACTTGGTTTGCTTTCTTGAGCTCCTTACCATGAACAAGGCTCTGATACCATGTGAAGATAGTGGGAGAGAGGGAAGGAGTCTCACTTGCGGCTTTCTCACATACACAATGGGGGAATACAGACAAAGGTGGAGGCTGAAAACAGTTTTCCTCTTCTTAGTTGTGAAAGCCAAAAAGAACTCAAGTACAAAGAAATAGAAGAACCCTATATGTGGGTCTCAAACCAAACTCAACTAACTAAGGTGGCATACTAACTGAGCCATGAACTAGAGTAGATAAAGATAGCTGTCATCCAGCTATTATTCGTGGGCAGTGTACCAACCGCATCTGTAGCTAACAAGTGGGTGACATAAATGCACAACAGTCACCCTGGCATATCGCGAGGAGCTCGATATCTCAACAGACTTCACATACCTGAGTATGTGTCTAGCCACATCCAAATGTGGTTTCCTTGGAGCCTGCATAAACTGACTTACCAATCCAATAGCATAGCTCAAATTTGTCCTAGTAATAGTCATATAAATCAAACTTCCTACTATGCATCTATACATAGTAGGGTCTTCCAGAAGCTCACCAGCATCTGCGCTCAGCTTCACATTCTGCTCCAAACGAACTGAAATAGGCTTATAGCCTGTCATCCCATATTTGGATAGCATGTCCATTCCATACTGCCTCTACAAGAGCTGTATCCCACTTGGTGATCTAATCACCTCGATGCCCAAGAAATAACATAGCTCTCCCAAATCTTTCATCTCAAACTTCTGCTTTAATCTCATTTCACATGAAGGATATCTTCATCACTATCACCTGTGATGATCAAATCATCAACATAAATGACAAGCAGCATAATACCTTTCTCTGTTTTTCTCACATAAAGTGAGAAATCTGCCTTGGAAATCTAAAAGCCAATAGTGACAAGATACTGTCCTATCTTGTCAGACCATGCTCTAGGTGCTTGCTTCAAGCCATACAAGGCTTTGTTCAACCTACAAACAAACTTAAGATCAACAGCATGAACATAACCTGGTGGCTGCTCCATAAAGACCTCTTCTTGCAAATCACCATGCAAAAAGGCATTCTTTACATCTATCTGATGTAAAGACCATCCCTTTGATGCAGCCATAGCAATGACTGCTCTTACAATTGCCATCCTTGCAACCGGACTAAATGTTTCTTCATAATCAATGCCATATGTCTGTGCATACCCCTTGACAACTAATCTTGCCTTGTATCTGTTCACAGAACCATCTGCATTATGCTTCACCTTATAAACCCACTTACAGCCAATTGCATTATTGTCTTTAGGCAAAGGCACCAATTCCCATGTAGCATTTGCTTCCAAGGCATCCATTTCTTCATCCATGGCTTTCTCCCATTTTTCTTTTCCCATGGCTTGCTCAAAAGAAGTGGGTTCTGGTTCCCGTATCACTTTGACCATATAGGCATAGTGAATGGCTGTAAATCTCATATTTCAGCCTATCCACAGGATACCTAGCTCTGGTAGACCTGCGCAAAGTAGGCTCATTTCCAGGTTCTCTCAAAACATCCCTGATCTTCCGTACTCCAGGTGTAACAATAGAAGAAATACCCAACTCATCATCAATGCTCTATTCTGAGCCACTAGATTCACCATCCACATAAGAGTGACCTGCATTCACATCAAACATGGGCTGATCTACCTTCTCTTTTCCTTTTCGTGATACCTGCATACCACTATCTGCATTGCTTTGAGAAGATTCTCCTGACCTCAATCTGCGTGTGCATGGTGAAGTATGTGAACCACTGCTAGAGGACACTGCAGGTCCACTAATATTTTGTGATTGCTGCTCTGAATTCTATGTAGCATTACCATTTTGTGCATCTACATCATCAATCACATTTACTCGTTTATACCAGCTGCTCATCTCATAAAAAACGACATCTCTGCTCACTATAAACTTACGAGTAGAAGGGTTATAGCATCTATACCCTTTCTGCTATAGAGAATAACCAATAAAGATGCACTTCTCAGCTTTTGGATCCAACTTGGACCTCAACTCATCTGGCACATGAACATAGGCAATGCAACCAAAAATTTTCAAATGAGAAATATCTGGTTTCCTATCAGTATACATCTCTTTTGGCGTCATGCCATGTATTGTTGCAGTGGGAGTCCTGTTCATTATGTAAACTGCTGTAGCGACTGCTTCAGCCCAATAATAATCTGGTAGGTCTTTTTCATTTAGTATGGCTTGAGATACCTCTCCAATATACCCGTTTTTCCTTTTTGCAAGTCCATTTTGCTGTGGGGTATGACTGCATGAATATTGCTGCTTTATGCCATGCTTTTGCAGGAACCTTGCAAACTCATTTGAGAGGTACTCTCCCCCTCCATCTGACCTTGGGCATTTTATTTGCAGGCCTGTTTCTTTTTCAACCATAGCTTTAAAAGCTTTGAAATTCCCAAATACTTCACTTTTCTTTTTCATAAAATGCACCCAAACTTTTCTGTTGTAGTCATCAATAAAAGTGACAAAGTAATGACAGCCTCCAATAGATGTAGCTTTAGTAGTCCACACATCAGAGTGGATTAATTCCAATGGCTTCTTACTCTCTTGAAAATGTCTAGGAAATGGTTTCCTTGCCTGTTTTCCAAATTGACAGGCTTCACATACCTTATGCATTTCTACAACCTTGAATTTAGGCAATCCTGCAACAATGTTTTGGGCCTGCATTGATTTAAGTCGCTGTACATTAACATGACCAATGCGTTTATGCCAGATATCAATATATGCAACTACACCGGTCCCATGTGCAAACATTGTTGCACTCAATTCAAGCATATCCGCATCCAATGTAAACATCCTGCCGTTCTTCTTTCCTTTTGCTATCAAGCATGTCCTCCTCCAATGGACTAGTCTTCTTGAGTTTGGTGCATATTCTGATTTCTACCATGGCCTCCAGATTGGCCTCCTCTACCTCTGCCTCTACCTCTTCTAGCATTTGAGTAGAAGATAGTTTCTTTTGAAGTTCCTCCTGAAGAAGATGCACCACCATTTCTTTGCTCTTCTGAAATTAGAAGAGCAAACAACTTCTCAAAATCAGCAAATTTCTCACGGATGGCAATGGATGTTTGGAACTGTGCAGAATCCTTTCCTAGACCATTCAAGGTCACAGAAACTAGATCATCATCTTCCACTGGCGACCCAATGGAAGCAAGTGCATCTGCAATTTTCTTCACCTTCATGTGGTAGTCATTGATTCTCATATTTTCTCTCTGCACATTATGCAACTCTTCTTGAGCTACATTTTCCTGGCTTGCATATTTGTGCTATACATTTTTGCCAAAGTATCCCATGCCTCCTTTGGCGTACTTGCATCCTGAATATGCATAATCATAGAATCTGAAATACTGATAGACAACCAGTACATAAATTTTCTGGCTCTCTCATGCCATCCTTTAAATGCCTGCATTGCCTATTGATTGGGAACATTAGGAAGAACTGGTTCTTCTTTATTTTTTGTAATGAACTCCCAATAGCATTTTCCCATAAGGAAATTTGTCATTCTAAATTTCCATGCTTGGAAGTTGTTCTTGTCAAGCTTTTCAGTGACAATCTGTGAAAGAGAATCAAATGCCATTACAGAACACTGCAAAATATTCTGTCATTGCAAAAAACAACTTCTACCTCACACGGGCAAATCTGCAAAACTGACGAGAGTGGTATTTGACCATAAAGTCACTTCCTAGTGACAATTTTGCATTAACATGCAATAAGGATGATTCTGTAATTCCCAACATCTCTGTGCACAGGCATACGATGCAATTTTTGTGGCAACTTTTCACCGACCTGCAGAGCAGTGGTCGCACAGCAAAAACAGGGCCTTTTTCTCAGTGCTTGCAAAGAACTTCCGCCTCCAAAATGGGCCCCAAAATGGCCCCTAAACACAGCATATACTGCCCTCTTGCCACACCGCGAAGCGCATCTCAATCTGAGATAATGCACTCTCGCACTTTTTGGCTGTGCTACCTACAGAGATTTGCTCCCAAACTCGAAAAAGGAAAGCAACACTGGTTCTCTTACCAGGACACCGCAAACTTGGTTTGCTTTCTTGAGCTCCTTACCACGAACCAAGCTCTGATACCATGTGAAGATAGTGGGAGAGAAGGAAGGAGTCTCACTTGTGGCTTTCTCACATACACAATGGGGGAATACACACAAAGGTGGAGGCTGAAAACAGTTTTCCTCTTCTTAGTTGTGAAAACCAAAAGAACTCTTGTACAAAGAAATAGAAGAAACCTATATGTGGGTCTCAAACCAAACTTAGCTCACTAAGGTGGCATACTAACTGAGCCACGAACTAGAGTACATAAGGATAGCCGTCATAGATAATGGGATATATGGAAGGTAAGTAGCCTCGACGGCTTCTCCCTCTTCAACCGCCTCCTCTCCAGCACCTCCGTCGCCTCCCAAATCAACTCCCGCACCTCCATCACCGTCCTCGCTCCCAACGATAGCGCTATCTCCCCCCTCCTCGCTGGCTATGTCGGTGGTGGCATCCCCGCCCAGCAGATCTCCGATACCCTCCGTTACCATGTCCTCCTCGAATACCTCGACGTCCCCCACATGCTCTCCCGCCCCCCCTCCCAGTTCGTCACCACCCTCTTCCAAACCACCGGCTGCGCTTCCGGTGAACTCGGCTGGATTAGCCTCTCCGTCTAGCCCGATGGTTCCGTTGGCGTTGGCCTCCCCTTCCCTAACTCCCCCCCCAAGCATAGAAAGCCTCGGAGCGACAGAATCCTCAAAATCGAATTGTAGAAACATGAGGAAGGAAATTCTGGCTCAAAGATGTTTGAAGCACCACAGGAGTAGCAACTGTATCACCGTCAAGGTGACAGAAGTATCTTGCAATGACAATCCATTGAAAATAGAGGGAATCGACTCAGATCCACACCCAATGAGCAGCCAACGATTGTCTACACGATGAGATATGCCGTGCATGCAATACTCACACGAAGATCTCACACACACACACAGCGAGGTGAAGCATGGGCTGAGGTGAAGCTCTCAAACACACACACAGGGGGGAGAGAGAGTGAGAGAGAGAGAGATACTACATACGGGAACGAGGGTGTTGCTTTAGCAAGAGGGGATCGTGGAGGATGGGGGAGAAGGAGATGGCGAGGAAGAGGAGGGGATTTCAAAAGCGGCGGTCTATTAAATTTCATTAAATTTTGGCATCTTCCAGAGCTTGTAGAGATCTTGCCACCGTGTTACTCCTAAGGCCATTTGAGTACTTTTTTTAAGTTGACAATATCGCTCGAGATCATGAGAATCAAACTGCTCTTCCATACTCGAGTATGTTGGTCTATTTAGGAGTATTTACATTTTGAAGTATTCCTCACTTACCAAATGTGCATAGTGATCCAAATTATAACAACAATTCATTTGTTGATATTCTCATGTATTTGTCAAGGGAAGATTAAACTTTGAAGATATTGTGAACAGGACAATGGCCATGGATTCCGCCTCGATTCCGCCAAGAAATTCAAGTAGAGGTGTGTATTGCTCAACCTTGAAGATAAATCTATGATAGTCTAAGATGGGAATACATGGTTAAAATACATTTTAGTGAAGATGAGTAGTACTCTGTTGTTGAATTGATCCATGATTTTATGCTCGAACGATGGGGTAGTGGGGTCATTATTGGGCTTTTTTCCCAATGCCTTTTAGCTCTTTTGGGGAGTTTGTGTATTGATTGGTAGTTCTTCCTTGGGATGAAAATTTGGAGCGGAGGTTTATCATGGTAAATATTGGGGGAATCTTGATAAGTTATTGTCTTCATTTATCACTTTAGATTGCTCTATAAGACTAGGAATTTCAAGACATGGCAAAAATTTGGGCTTTGGTTATACACATTTTGATTTAAAATATGTGATGCTAGAGGACTGAAATGTGACCATTCATGACAGTAACCAATATCATCCTATAACAAGTCTTGATAGATTCTACTATTCCATTTTTAGCTATTGCCTATGAGGCATTTGCATGGTTGGACTTGTCTATTCTCTCTTCTTGTATTACTTTCCAATTCAATGGGGGTTCTACTTCTTCATAGAGTTGAGTAAACATGTCAAGTCTTTCTTTTCCAATTTTATTGGGTGGTGGGAATGGTGGAGGAGTGGTGGAGAACTTAGAGATGCACAATTTATTTGCCACAAATGTATACACATCCATAGATGCACAACATACACATATACATACAAAAAAAACACACAAATGTATATACATGAGATATACATATACATACACATGAAGAAATGCAGAAACACACACATACAAATACAAGTACCTATAAAAAATTGCACAAGGAGTGCACAACTCTCGCACAACTGCACACATAAACATACATATAAATATGCACACACACACACACACACACACACACACACACACACACACACACACACACACACACATGTCACACACACACACACGCACACATGCACGCATGCACACACACACTTTTGTATATTAGAACATGTTGGGAGCTTCTTGAACTTTTTCAATATAAAACACCCTTCTGTATATTAACATTTGGGTCTTAATCTACTTCCTTATGTATATGTAAATATGTAAGTAAGTGAATTAATAAAAACCCATCTGTTGAACTCACGTGATAGGGTTACATATGATGAGTGACCCCCCCGAGATACAAGAAGATTTGACTTTGCAGCGAAATCTATAGATGATGAAAAACCATTACCTCCCATGGCTGCTGCAATGGACTACTCTTTGGAAGGCTTTGCTGTGGTTTCGATGGAGACCCAAATGCTATCCATTGGTCTCTCAATTGTTGGATTTGCTCAAGGTAAGGGGCATTCTTCATCACCTGGTGTGATTCCATATTTGTCATCTGTGATAGCTCAATGCACTTTTCCGTAGGGCAATCAACAAGAATTCTTGAATTTCTGAATGCATACAAGTGCTCTGTTTCAATAAAATGTGGAGACATCCCCTTGATATACAACTTTGCAGCAGCTGTGATGGAATGCAATCCTGATGTAATCCAATAGTTTTATGTATCCAACATGTTAGATTGCACTTCTTCCTTCTTTGAGGGCTGAGCTACATCACCTTGCTTCACAAATGGCATGACATATGCTGCAGTTGATGGGTTTATTGGATTCCTCTGAAAAGCCACACCCAACTTCTTTACATACTCCCAACAAAGTTTCTGGTATGCATATAGTGGTGCTTCTGAACACCTGTCAACACCTGTCAACAACTGGGATACAAAACCCTATTTAGATGTATTGTTCATAAATATGTAGTCCACCCTCCATCTTTACTCCTTTCTTTAATTTTTCTAGTGTTTCAATCTGCATATTGTCTAGACTTCTCCCCGCATGGAATGAATATTTAGGGGGCATCGAATCAATGGACTTTGCAAACTATATAACTTTTTTTGTGTAGCACCACTCCCACCAGTGCCATCATCTCGTGACTTTTCAAATGTTTCTTTATCGTTGAAAGAACCTCCACCATCAACTTTTGAAGAACCTCCACTATCAACTTTTGAAGAACTGCTCTCATTTATCTTTTGCCTCTTTGATTGTCTGCCATCCTTTCGATAAGAAACAAGTAGCTCACTGCTTTTTACAGTTTGAAATGCTAAGGAAATTGTTTCGGGACACACAAGTTCTACCACATTCCTGTTAGATATCAATGCTCCACTCTCATGTAACTACGCAAGAACCAGCTAAATCTACTTGTAAGCCCCCCATATGAGGAGAAGGCATTTGAGTAGCTTGGTTATCCGGTAGGTCCTAGTTTGGACACCAGATGGGGGCCATGTGTGGCCTGATGGCTGGACCGACTACGACTGCCGACTATGACTGGTGGCTATATAAGAGCAAGCCCATGAAGCCCATTTCATCACTAGCTACAGCAACCCTGATTCCTTAGCATCTAGCCTCCGTCTTCTACTATTTCCAGCATGCCATCGAAGCTTCTTTCACAGGAGCGCACAGTTGGGAGGCAGCGCCATCTATTGTATCAATTCTACAGTAATCAAATTTTTTATTCTCCATACTATCTTGTTTTCTCTCTTGCATATGAGATCCTGTTATCTGTTGAGCATAGACGTATTATTTTCTTACATGGTATTAGAGCCTGGACTCTAGCAAGAAGATTTGGTAGTGTGTTTTCTGTTTGCGAGTAGATTGTGAGAGATGGCACAACCCACAAGACTGCGAATCCCACCGTTTGGCAAAAGCGAAAAGTTGGACGGCTCTAACTATCCACTTTGGAAGTTCAAGATGAAGACCATCCTAAGCGCATACGAGCTTTGGGACACTGCTACTAGGGTGGACGTGAGTGTGGTTGCGAGACCGGATCTAGCCAATGTAGGACAATAGATAGTATCAACTGCGAATGAGATTCTCGCGTGGACAAGAAGAAATGCAGATGTGCTGTGTTCTATTGTCTGCAGTGTTAGTGATTCCGTCATGGCGTTAATTCAACATGTCACCACAGTGGAGGAGGCATGGACAGTCTTGAAAAATCAGTATGAGACCATGAATCAGACGCGGATTCAGAATCTGGAGACTCAACTTACGAACGAGAAGAAGTCTGAGTCTGAAGCGACAGAGAAGTTCATCACTAGGATGAAGAATCTACGTGATTAGATGACTGTGATTGGCATCACCATCACCAACGAGAATCTAGCATGAAGGTGCATACGGATTCTCCCACCAAAGTATGACGGTCTTGTTATGGCACTGAATACACAAGACAAAAATCCACCCCTCAACTTTAAGGATTTCAGCGCGATGCCTCCGGAGGAGAAGATGCATCAAAAGACGAGGACTAGAGAAGATTCGGCTTTCTAGACCGGATCAAAGAAAGGTAAGGGCAAGGACTCTGGTAACCCATCTTCTTCTGATGATAAAAAGAGAAAGAAGAAGACCAAGTGCTTCTACTGCAACAAGGTAGGGCACAAGCAGAATGAGTGCTGAAAGAAGATTGCAGATGAGAAGAATGGAGTAAAGAAAGAGTCCAGTAATAGCGTGCAGGCAGTACCAGTAGAGCTATTCGTCGCAATTGAGGAGATTTGCACGGAGGCAGTTCATGTACCTGCGGATGAACCGGGGATCATTGACAGTGGTGCATCACGCCACATGACCAGTTGGAAGGATTGGTATACCTCTCTACAGTCGGTAGGGAATGACATCTTGGTAGCAGCCGGCAATGATGCAAAATGTCCAGCAAAAGGAAAAGGTATGATTGCTCTCAAGTCAGATGGAGTTGTAAAACAGTTGTCCAATATTCTTTATGTGCCAGATATCAAGAGAAACTTGTTCATTTCTGCGATCACGGATCGGGACCTCAAAGTTCAATTCGATAAGAATGGTGCACAGATTCTAAATCTTCAAGGGAAGGTCATTGGTAAAGGTACACGGTGCAACAACATTTACGAACTCTCAGCTTTCAGCGCTCGAGCAGATGTGAAGAACACTAAGTTGTGGCATGAGAGGTTTGGTCATCTAAACCTTAGTTCTTTGAAGGAGATGCATAAAAGTGGAATGATTACAGACCTACCAGAAATTTCAGATCTTCCCGATGTGTGTGAAGCTTGCATGATGGGCAAGCAGCATCGGCATCCCTTTCCTAAAGAGGCTAGCAGGGCAAAGGCTTCTCTAGTGCTTGTTCACATGGACCTCTACGTAAAGATGGAGACGAAAGCTTTGGGTGGTTTCTACTACTTCATGACGCTGATCGACGACTACAGTAGAAGGATATGGATATACTTCCTGAAGACTAAAGATGAGGCTTTTAGTAGGTTCAAGGAATGGCATGTAATGGTCAAGAAAGAAACGGGGAGGAAGGTGAAGAAGTTGAGATCATATAGAGGTGGAGAGTTCACATCAACTGAATTCGAAAGTTACTGCAAAAGTCATGGAATCAAGAGGCAGAAACCCCCGCCACATACATCACAGCAAAATGGAGTAGTAGAATGCAAGATACGCATCATCTACGAAATGGGCTGGAGTATGATGAAAGGGAAAGATTTGCCAAAGACTTTCTAGGATGAAGCATGTAACACTATAGTTTACATCTTGAATCGTAGCTACATGAAGGCTGAACATGGGATAACTCCACTGCAAGCCTTTTCTGGTAAGAAACCTTCAGCTGCACATTTCAGAGTTTTTGGATGTGACTGTTTTGTGCATGTCTCTGATGCTACTAGGACCAAATGGCGATGTGGTCTTCTCAAAACAGCCGCATCAATTGGAGGAGGATGCTTCCTTCCCAAACAACCAGGACCAGGATATCCATCTAGTACTACCACCAATAGCAGACCGAACTCCCCCAATGGTGCTTGGGAGGATTCAAGACAAAGAAGATGAAGAAGAGCCTGTAGAACAACAACGGCAATAGCCATTCCCAAAGTGGGTAAAGTAGCTTTTGGATGGCAAAGAACCTCCAGCCATTGAGGAGGAACCATCCGAACACTACCGGTCCAAGAGATTAGAGGAGCAACGAAGGGCACAGGAACACTTGGTCAACTATGCTTTGATGACAGAAGTGATTCGTGCTGATGAACCCAAGTGTCTTGAAGAGGCACATGGCGATGATAGGTGGATGGAGGCTATGTAGTCAAAGTATGGCTCCATAATGAAGAACAACACTTGGGGCCTTGTGGATCGACCACCAAAATGCAAGGTAATCGGAACCAAGTGGGTGTATAAGACCAAGTACAACAAGTCTGACGGCACATTGGATAAGTACAAGGCTCGGCTCATGGCAAAAGGATTTGCACAGGTACATGGTTTTGATTATCAAGATACTTTTGCTCCCATAGCTCGACTAACCACAATTCATAGTGTTTTGGCTTTAGCTGCCCAGGGAAGTTGGCCAGTGTTTCAGATGGATGTGAAATATGCCTTTCTGAATGGAGATCTCAAGGAGGAGGTATACGTGGAACAACCACCAGGTTTTGAGATCCCCGGTTCAGAAGGTAAAGTCTACAAACTGAAGAAGGCACTTTACAGGCTGAAACAGGCCCCACGAGTGTGGTACTAGCGAATTGATGCCTACTTTCTACAAAATGGGTTCAGGAGGAGCCCACCTGATGCAAATTTGTATATCTTCAGAGAAGGAGGCAGGTGTATGATCATGGTCCTTTATGTGGACGACCTTGTCATAACAGGGAACCATGAAGAGAAGATCTCGCAGACAAAGCATTTGCTAGGAAGAGAGTTTGAAATGATATACCTTGGACTGATTCATTTCTGTTTGGGGATTGAAGTTTGGCAGGATCCAAAAGAGATCTTCATTTCACAGCTGAAGTATGCTGGAGAGATACTGAAGGCATTTGGCATGGCTGAGTGCAAGACAGTTGGTACCCCTATGGAGGTTGACGCGAAGCTCTCAAACAAGGATTCATCACCACTGGTGGATGAAGCGAAGTACAAAAGGCTTGTGGGCAGCTTCATTTACCTATGCAACACACGGCCAGACATCAGTTTTGCGACTGGTGTACTAAGCAGGTTCTCCAATAAGCCTCGGGAGAACCATTGGAGGGCAGGGATGCAGGTGCTGAAATACATCAAAGGCACACTTGATTATGGCATCACCTATACCAAGGGCAACATCTTGACCGGATTCTGTGACTTGGATTGGGCAGGAGACGTGGACAGTAGGAGATCAGTGAGAGGGTACTGTTTCTCACTTGGATCTAGAGTTGTGTCATGGGTCAGCAAGAAGCAACCCACAGTTGCTCTTTCTTCTACCGAGGCCGAGTACAAGTCTGCATGCTTTGCTTCTTACGAGGCAGTGTGGTTGAGGAGGATTTTGGGGGACATGGGTGCAATGCAGAACAAGCCTACGTAGTTATCATGTGACAATCAGAGTTGCATGGCGATTGTAAAGAACCCGGTGTTCCACGCTTGCACAAAACACATTGAGATTCAATATCACTTTGTACACGAGCTCATCATGGATGGAGAGGTCTATTTGGTGTACTATCCAACTACAGAGAATGCTGCGGACATCTTCACGAAGGCTCTTGGAAGAGACTTGCTGGAGAGGCATCTTCATCAACTTGGCATTGGGCCGAAAAAGTAAGTTCACTTACAGGTGGACATTGAGAGGGGGTGTTAGATATCAATGCTCCACTCTCATGTAACTATGCGGGAACCAGCTAACTCTACTTGTAAGCCCCCCATATGAGGAGAAGGCATTTTAGTTAGCTCAGTTATTCGGTAGGTCCTGGTTTGGACACCAGATGGGGGCCATGTGTGGCCTGATGGCTGGATGGCTTCAGATAGAGTTGGCACACCGCCAACTAGGCTACATGCAAGTGCGGGAAGGCATCCCTTGACTGACCGCACTGAGGGTAGATGGAGCATTTCCCGGGGCAGCCCACTCTCGGGTTGCGGGGCCCGTTTAGAGCCTCAAATGATCTCAGATGGCTTTGGGCCGAACAACAAACGTAGGTTAGTTGCTCTATTTTGCACACCGGTTCTATCGTATGGTCGATGGCCTATTTCAAGACCGACCCCCAGTCGACTGTTTTGGGTGGACTGGGTCAGTCAACCAATTAAGCCTAACTGACTATGACTGGTGGCTATATAAGAGCAAGCCCGTGAAGCCCATTTCATCACTGGCTACAGCAACCCTGATTCCTTAGCATCCAGCCTCCGTCTTCTACTATTTCCAGCGTGCCATCGAAGCTTCTTTCACAGGAGCACACGATTGGGAGGTAGCGCCATCTATTGTATCAGTTCTATAGTAATCCAATTTTTGATTCTCCATACTACCTTGTTTTCTCTCTTGTGTACGAGATCGTATTATTTGTTGAGCATAGATGTATTATTTTCTTACAATTCCACCCCATCTTCTTCATAGAGTATTCATCCTTATCAATAATACATGTGAAATCAAAGGCTGATGGATCTAGTTTGTATATTGTACTCTTTCCTTTCATCTTCACCACATTACAAGCTACTTGTTCTTTTCCTGCAATTCCATTAGAGACATCATCCACGATGCCACCTTGTTCAAAGGTCATTCTTGAGTACGAACAAGATAATAGTTGGTGTCATATTTCCATGATTGTCATAGACATCCAAATACCATTCATAAAAAATGTCACCACACTAACACCATCAACCACGTGGCAATCCCTCTTTGATGAAACTTTGGGTGGCATGGATCCAACCTTGTGAGATATATGCAATTTTCCATTAGCAAGTGATACTAGAAATGAAGGATCTCTCTTTCTCTCTCTCTAACTTTTCATGGAAACATGAAAGCATAGAGTTTTGACATCTGACCAAAAATTTTGAGGGCAAGGGCAAGATACAAGCATTGGATGTTTGCCAAAAGGTATGGAAAAGATTTGGCCTTGCGGCCAAAACTTCTTATGACCACCATAACTTCTCAGGGAAACATCCAATCATGGAGTTTTGGCCTTCTGGTCAAAACTTTTGAGGGCAAGGGCAAGATACAAGCATTGGATGTTTGGGCGTATGGTATGGAAAAGTTTTGGCCAGAACTTCTTATGGCCAAAAGGTATAGAAAAGTTTGTGGAAGAGTTTTGACCTTGAGGCTAAAATTTGTGATGGAAAATGCAAGCATGGAGTTTTGACCTTGAAGCTGAAACTTCTTATGACCATAACTTCTCAGGAACACACCAAGCATGGAGTTTTGGCCTTGTGGTCAAAACTTCTGAGGGCAAGGGAAAGATACAAGCATTGGACGTTTGGCCATATAATATGGACAAGTTTTGGCCTTGAGGCCAGCACTTCTTATGGAAAAGTTTGTGGAAGAGTTTTGACCTTGAGGCTAAATCTTTTGATGAAAAATGCAAGCATGGAGTTGTGGTCTTGAGGCCAAAACCTATGATGGAAAAGATTTGGCCTTCAGGCCAAAACTTTTGAGGGTAAGGGCAAGATACAAGCGTTGGATGTTTGGCCACAAGGTATGGACAAGTTTTTTGGCCTTGAGGCCAAAACTTCTTATGCCCAAAAGAGATAGAAAATTTTGTGGAAGAGTTTTGACCTTGAGGCTAAAACTTCTGATGGGAAATGCAAGCATGGAGTTTTGGACTTGTCGCCGAAACTTCTGATGGCCAAAACCTCTCAGGGAAACAGAGTTTTGGCCTTGTGGTCAAACATTTTGAGGGCAAGGGCAAGATACAAGGATTGGATGTTTGGCCACAGAGTTTTGGCCTCGTGTTCAAAACTTTTGAGGGCAAGGGCAAGATACAAGCATTGGATGTTTGGCCACAAGGTATGGAAAAGTTTTGTCCTCGAGGTGAGAACTTCTTATGGCCAAAAGTTATAAAAAAGTTTGTGGAAAAGCTTTGACCTTGAGGCTAAAACTTTTGATGGAAAATGCAAGCATAGAGTTTTGGCTTTGAGGCCAAAACTTCTGATGGAAAAGATTTGGCCTTGAGGCCAAAACATCTGATGGCCAAAACTTCTCAGGGAAACATCCAAGCATGGAGTTTTGGCCTTGTGGTCAAAACTTTTGAGGGAAAGGGCAAGATACAAGCATTGCATGTTTGGCCACAATGTATGGAAAAGTTTTGGCCTTGAGGCCATAACTTCTTATGACCAAAAGGTATAGAAACATTTGAGGAAAGAGTTTTGACCTTGAGGCTAACACTTCTAATGGAAATTGCAAGCATAGAGTTTTGGCCTTGAGGCCAAAACTTTTGAGGGAAAGGATTTGGCCTTGATGGCAAAACTTCTGATGACCAAAACTTCTCAGGGAAACATCCAAGCATGGAGTTTTGGCCTTGTGGTCAAAACTTTTGAGGGCAAGGGCAAGATACAAGCATTAGATGTTTGGCCACAAGGTATGGAAAAGGTTTAGCCTTGAGGATAGAAAGGTATAGAAAAGTTTGTGGAAGAGTTTTGATCTTGAGGCTAAAACTTCTGATGGAAAATGCAATCATAGAGGCAAGGGCAAAATACAAGCATAGATTGATTGGTCACCAGGTATGGAAAAGATTTGGCCTTGTGGCCAAAAGTTATGATGGAAAATGCAAGCATAGAGGTAAGGACAATATACAAGCATAGATTGTTTAGCCACATGTATGGAAAAGATTTGGCCTTGAGGCCAAAACTTCCCTGGTAACATCCAAGCATGGAGCTTTTGCCTCGTGGTTAAAACTTTTGAGGGCAAGGGCAAGATACAAGCATTGAATGTTTGACCATAAGGTATGGAAAAGTTTTGGCCTTCAAGCCAAAACATCTTATGGCCAAAAGGTTTATAAAAGTTTGTGGAAACATTTTGACCTTGAGGCTAAACATTTGATGGAGAATGCAAGCATAGAGGTAAGGACAAGATACAAGCATAGACTGATCGGCCACCAGTTATAGAAAAGATTTGACCTTGTGGCCAAAACTTCTGATGGAATATGCAAGCATAGAGGCAAGGACAAGATACAAGCATAGATTGTTTGGCCTTATTGTATGGAAAAGATTTAGCCTTGAGGAAAAAACTTCCTATGTCGAAAACTTCTCAGGTAACATCCAAGCATGGAGTTTTTGCCTTGTGGTCAAAACTTATGAGGGCCACATTTTATAGAAAAGATTTGGCCTTGAGGCCAAAACTTCTCATGTAACATCCAAGCATGGAGTTCTTGCCTTGTGGTCAAAAGTTTTAAGGGCAAGGGCAAGATACAAGCATTGGATGTTTGGCCATCCGGTATGGAAAAGTTTTGGCCTTGAGGCAAATCTTCTTATGGCCAAAAGATATAGAAAAGTTTGAGGAAGAGTTTTGACCTTGAGGCTAAAACTTCTCAAGGAAACATTCAAGCATGGAGTTTTGGGCTTGTGGCCAAAACTTTTGAGGCAAGGACAAGATACAAGAATGGAATATTTGGCCACAAGGTATGGAAAAGTCATGGTCAAAACTTCTTATGGAAAATGCAAGCAGAGACTTTTGGCCATGAGGATTTGGAAAAGTTTTGACCAAGTTTGGGCCTTGAGGTCAAAACTTCTCAAGGAAACATCCAAGTTTGAAGCTTTGGCCTTGTGGCCAAAATCTTTTAGGGTATGGACAAATTTTGGGCTTGAGGTCAAAACTCTTGATGCAAGTCATATGGTCAGAAAAATTTTGGCCATGAGGTCAAATCTTTTTTGAAAATGGGAAAGACATCTCATTAGTTTAGGCAGGAAACTAAACTTAGGTAGGAATTTCAAAAATCAAACTTGGACTCTTTTCAAATTCGAATCGACTAAGAAGTGAGATTTTTCATTTGACTTTCGAATGTGAACTTCAATTTGAATTTGAATTTGAATTTGGATTTCATCTTGTGAGTGGGGGAGAGAGAGAAAGAGAGAAAGAGAGAGAGAGAGAGAGATAGCTTCAGCTTCAACGAGGAGGGGGGGCGAGGGATGAGAGTCATCGAGGGAGGGTGAGAGAGAGATCATCAAGAGAGGGTGAGAGAGAGAGGGGGGAGAGATTGAATGAGGGATATACGAGGGCGTATCTTGGAGGGACATGCAGCACGGAGGGAGTTGAGAGCTAGCACAGAGAATTTGAGAGCCAGTGGACAGAGTAGCAGCATGACGTGTTGATTTTCCCATAGGGCAGCACGATGACAAAGCAACAGCATCCCATAGTCCCAAAGCCCAAGATGCTCGATTCCATGCCCAAGATGCTTGATTCGACGCTCGACTTCTAAGAACAATAGTAGCAACACAAAAGTGGGAGCTGGGGGAGGGACATGCACCGTGTGCGACTTCTCACAGTAGCAAGACTGTGCCAGGAAGGGGTCACGAACTAATGATTGATCGAGCATGCACGAATAGTTGAAATCTTTTGGATTCTAGAAATTTAGATTTGCAGAGATTTTTGAGCGTGCACTAATAAATGGAAGGGGAGTAGCAGACAAAAATTCAAATGGGTTAGGGAAGCCTATAGTGCTAGCTGAGGTACATGCTTTTTTTAAAATTTCTAGGGTATTTTTAAACCTAAGGTACAAATGAACCACGCCAAGTTACTAACTAGGTAATTAACTTTGCCAAGAGACCAAATGGCACATGTAGGAACTTTAGAGTCTTAAGCATGCATACATGTTACTTATTTTAATTTCAAAATACAGCTATTAAAGTTAAAGTGCGCAAAGTTTAAACTCTTAAACATGTATAGATCCTACTTAGTTTAAATTTGAAACATATCATGTTATATTCTGTGAGTGTCATCTTTTTAGAGTGAGGATAACAAAAGATAGTCTTTTTCTTGTAAGCGACTCCCTTCCTTGACCTTTCAAACAATCTTTTAATCATTCCAAATTGTTTTGTAATCTTTTCATTGAGCCCTTCCTATTTGTTTACTATCCTAGAATAGGAATAGGAATGGTTGAGAATATTTAATTTATTTCCTCCATTTTATTAGTTTTGGAAAGATGAGTGATAATCGTAGAGGCTTAACTCTAGGGAGTTGATAGTACCTTAGGCAAGTTAACTATAGAGGGTTAATCATAAGGATATTCTATTGTTGATGGAAACCTTCAATTCCTTTTTAATGGTAGCCCTCTCGTGCTTTAACCATTTCATATATTGTACTTCTAATCTCTTTCTTAGTAGAAAATTGAAATCTTTAAATGTTATCTAATGCATAAATCCCTGATATTCACTCCATATGGGTGCAAAAACCTAACCTAGTAAGTCACCCTCTTCACTTACAAATATTCTCTCAAATTATGGAAGGTTCCACACTCTTAAGAAAGTGTTCATGGATGACATGGATTAAGCCAACAAATATAAAAATATTATTAGTACAGGAACTCTTGAGTCCCTTGCCCTCCCCAATCTTCTATCCCTCCAAAGCCCTCCCCTTCCCAACCCCCTTTTGAAGATATGGCTATAGCCCATAGGCATGTAAAATATCTTTAGAATAGAGAATCCTATACGAAAATAATACAACGTTTGTGCTCAACAGATAACAGGATCTCGTACGCAAGAGAGAAAACAAGATAGTATGGAGAATCAAAAATTTGATTACTATAGAACTGACACAATAGATGGTGCTGCCTCCCAACTATGCACTCCTATGAAAGAAGCTTCGATGGCATGCTGGAAATAGTAGAAGACGGAGGCTAGATGCTAAGGAATCAGGATTGGTGTAGCCAGTGATAAAATGGGCTTCACGGGCTTGCTCTTATATAGCCACCAATCATAGTTGGTTAGGCTCAATTGGGTGACCGACCCAGTTCGCCCAAAACGATCGGTCCCAAAATAGGCCACCGACCATACGAACGAACCGGTGCACAAAACAGAGCAACTAACCTATGTCCCTATTCGACCCAGAGCCATCTGGGATCATCTGAGGCTCCAAACGGGCCCCGCAACCTGAGAGTGGGCTGCCTCGAGAAATGTTCTATCATACACTTACATATATACATATGTAGACACTTGAAAGTTTTTTACTGCAAGGTCAAAACTTTTCCATAGCTTGTTTATGAGGCAGCAGATAAAACTTTTCCTCGTTCTCCATAGAGACTTGGCTCATTAGACTTGGCCACAAGGTCAAAATGTTTCCAAATCTTGTTAAGAACACCACTCTAGAATAAGATTTGGCCATAAGGCAAAAAGTTTATGAGGCCATGGAGGATGACATCTTGAATCAGATGTTTGAAAATTTAGACCTTGTGGCCAAAACTTTCAAGGGAGACAAACACATAAAGATTATCTCTCATAAGACCAAAACTTCTCTAATGCTTTATGAATCTGTTTACACCTTCTAATTATCATGACTACTTCACCATATGGTCATAACTTTTCTAAGCTTTGTGAGTGTGCATAAGAGAGAGAGAGAGAGAGAGAGAGAGAGAGAGAGAGAGAGAGAGAGAGAGAGAGAAAGAGAGAGAGAGATTGGTATGAGGGAGTGGGAGCGATGCTACCATGTGGTAGAGTTTAATATTTCAAAATTAATTTACTAACTATGAGATCTCATTTTATCTTTCAGGAGTCATGAGTGAAGAAATCCAATGCAAAGATATGGTCAACTTGATGGTTAACCATGAAGTTGTGGCTATGGGGAAGATACATGCAATAAATCCATTTGACACATGCCATGGGAAACTTCTCGGTGTTGGGTGCCTATCGGTGTCAGTGGTGGAGAAATGTCTCAATAGTAGTTCACTTTTGCCATTCCCAACTGATGATGCATGCAAAGTTTGTGATGTTGTTGGTACTTTTTGTCAAGTGGACTAGTAAAAATGTAATGAAGGTGGTACAAAATGAGGACGAAACACAACACAATGCTTTGGAACTTGAAAATGGCAGAACTAGCCTATGCAATGATGGTGGGGGGACACTAATTCAATGTGAGGAAATGCTTGAGGATTATGATTGCATTATAGTTGGAGAGAAAGGAGAGTGGTACTATGGTCAGAGGAAAAAACACAATACCTTGGCACAGGGGTCCATCCTTCTGGCTTACCCATATGAGGCTATTGATTTTGAACTACTAGGAGACCTTGGTGTGGGTGTAGTGGTGGATAGGACCTACAATTCCAATGCATTGTCAACTCTAAGTGATGATCTAAATTGTGTCAATTTGGTGAGGTGGCCTATCAGTAGACTCACATTTGAGGATGGAAGACCATTGCTAGAGGACGAATACACAGGTGATAACATGTATGAACTAGACAAAGTTGATGGAATAGAGGGTTCTAGTGAGGATTTTATCCCAAGCGAGAATTCAATCTACATTAAAAAGAGAACATATTGTATGGTGAATTGGAAGGCCATAGTTATTGCTTAAAAGGCTTCTACATTGAGGTTATGTATGGAAGCTATTTTACAAGTGGCTACAACTGAATGCTCTGCTAACAAATGTTGCCAACTCGCTTGTCGGGAAGCAATAAAAGATATTTGCAACTACTTTTGGAGCTTGAACTTGGCAACACACACTAACTATGTGTGATATTTTTGACTCATCAAATTGTGTTGATAGTGTGGGTACACAAAGATATAATTTTGTTGTTAATGGGAAGGATGTGTGTGCAATGGCATGGTATAAGATATATGGTATCCCAAAGACCTCATTTTACAGGTACAGAGGGCAGTACGAGCGTGGTGTGCATAGAGCCATCCATGGAAACAAAGGAGTTTTAAGGAAAGCTTGGGATCACATCAGATAAGAAGAGAAAGTATGAGAGACTTTATGGAGAAGAATGCATGCAAAATGCCACACAAAAGTTGAATAGGAGAAGATCGGTAGAAATACACAATTAGTAATTATAGACATGTGTAAGCAAGTAGACATCTTCAACGAAGTTAATAGTACCTTGGGACAATTGGGTTATAAGGATATGTTTATGTCCACATTCAATCGAATATGGACCACAGAGTTCAAGCATGTAAGTTTTTCAAAGACGAGTGAGTTCTTTAAGTGCAGCACTTGTTTGAAGATCAAAGAGCAAATGGGGGCAACAAAATGTATACAAGAATTTGATAAACTCTTGAGGCAACGTCGATGCCACATGTTATATCAATAGAGCTATAGAAACTTCTATTATGCATGGTGCTTGGCATTGCAATTGAATCCAAAAAAAACTTGTCTATCATACATGACAAGATGGATCAACAAAAGATAGCAATACCAAGATTGAGGGTGTGATTGAAAGAGACGGACAAATGCCCTCAATTGTCAGTTTCACTAATAGGAGTTATTACATATGGGCATATGAAAGGGCAATATGGTCACTTCTCTTTGGGACTATGGACTCAGGACCCAAACTTCACTATTGCATGTGTTTATGAAACTTAGAGAGGTTGGAGAGACATGAGAAAGGTGATCTAGCAGAGGATGGTATGCTGAGATCAAGGAATGCACTTCTATGTACACTAAATTCATGAAAGGCACTGGATCATCACCAAGGTAATATCAATCAAAACATGTGTGTGGATAAGATGGTAGCATCAGATAATCAAATAGAGTTCAAATGATTTCCCAAGAACTTACAACTATAGCTTGACAATTGTGGATCAGAGAATAAAAGTCACTACTTGTTTGCATTTTTATCGCTTTCAAGATGATACAACTGGGATTTCTTATGGTGGGTCATACACATGAGCACATTGATGCCATGTTTAGCAAATACTTGAGAAGCTCAGGACAAGAATGGCTTTCACTTTCCCACACTTGATGCATCATTTTCAAATGTGTCAATCTTCAAGGCTTGCACCATTCCTAATTACCCATGTCCCTGATTTCAAGAGTTACCTCAATGGCTTCTTGTGTGATGGGAAGGATGCATTGGTGCTCGGGGGGGTCACTCATCATATGTAACCCTGTCACGTGAGTTCGACAGAAGGATATTTTTTATTCCTAAAATTTACAGAAATAAATATACATAAGGGACTATTTAAAATAGTTTTGGAAAAAATTTACAGATTTGTATAGAAAAGGGGTACATTTTATTAATGAAAAATTTTACAGATAAGGGATTTTAAATATAGGCCTTGAACGCACGTGATATAGAGGGTTTATACATAGTGACCCCCCCGAGCATTGGTGGGACATTCAAAGCCACTACAATTTAGATTTTATATGAAAGGAAACATGCCACAAAAATGCAGTACAAGATGCATCCAAAGTCGATTGAGTGGCTACCAAGAGAAGGTGGCATTGAACTATGGAAGAGGGACAATTTCTAGGGAGCCCATGCTTCCAATTGGGTCCCCAATGCTAGTACCCATGTTTGAATACATAAAGGATCACCAAGAGGTGGTAGGAGGCATCAAAGGATACCTAAGGTGCTTGGGATAATGGTCAACATCATAAGGTCTAGATGTTGAGTTCACATGGTACATAGCACTTGTGATTGAGTATTGGAAAAATATGGTGGGTGCTCTACAAACTTGAAATATGCAGGAAGAGGAAGTGTTCAAAGGTCTTTGGCCTAGGACACATGGTGAAGGAAAATTTGTTGCAATGGATGACAAGGATGACTTTGAAGAGTTGGAAGAACTCAATGACCACTATTATGGGCCTTCACGAAAAGGCCCAAAGATGCATTTAAGCCAATGGTGGATGTCAAGAATGGTGATTTTGTGCTTATTCGGCCACTAGACTCAATCTACCCAATATGGCTTGGAGTTGCAGAAAGTGAACTAGATGTGAATAGGACATCAGAGAATTACAAAAAGATTCTTGTACAATATTGGACACTAGTTTGAATTTGATGAAATGCTACAGATGAAGAAGTGTATTCAGGGTGTTGGGATAAATTTTGGATGTGCAACACAAAGGATCATCAGCGATGGGAGAGTATAGATAGTATTGTATTTTAATGGATGCATACAAGTGCTAGACTTCTCCCTAAAAAAATAAAAATCCCATCAAAACATGCGGCAAAGGCCCAAGAGAATCTACGGTTGTCCTCTGGAGATTCATCATTGTTATGTAACAAGGATATGTAAGCCTTATAAATGGTTTTTATAAACACTACCACATTTATTTTTATGCAAGTTCCATACTATCTTCCATGCAATTAAAAAAACATACTATCTCATGGCTAGTTCCATATTAACAAAATTTCCAAATTTAATGGGATTTTTCTCATTTGAGAATTCCCAAAGTATCTAAAAATTCCCAAATTTCCTAATATGGTGTTATGGGATAGTGAGGCACCTAGTGAACAACTTCCTTTGAGCAAGATCAAATGGTAAAAGAAACACTAGAGCTAGGGTTATTTTTTGAAGGTGCCTTTGGGCAATGCAGCTCTCTCTCCATCACGGTAGAGCCATGAGTGTAAGCCCTCTTTCACATAAGGGGGCAATCCACCAAGATGTTGAGGATTTATGTAGTGATCCTAGAGTCATGGTGGGAGGGATTGCGCTTGGCCTTGGCCCCTTATTTCATTCATATGTAGAACAAGGGATGTTTTTATCGAAGATATAATTATATATTAATATAAAATCTTGGCAAAAGTTTATCAAGCTAGTGTTTTTGTTTCAAAAAATTTGTATAGAATATTACAATTATATATTTTTTCTTTTCAAATTTAAAGAAAATTTTGTAAATCCTGGTGTGATGCCAAAAATTGATATTTTTTATTTGGCATTAGTATTGTTTTTCTCTATGTTTGATAAGAGTTTGAGTATCAAGTGATAGCCTAGCAACTCTCACTTATTTCTACTTTCTAAGATATTGTATCGGATTGAGAGGATGAGTGGAATGGATCTTGTAAATACCATGTGTATGAATGATAAATACCTTGATATGGGGTGAGAGTTATTTGTGTATGGGTTATCATGGGGTTTTGAGAAAATAGGAAGAGTGAGTCATATAAAGAGGTGGGCTCATGTCCATGTATTCCAATAATATAAGAGAGGCCACATGCCAAGCGTGTGAAAGGCATGTGGAGGAGTGTGGAGTCAAGAGGAATCCTTCTAGAATTCCTATGTGGAATAAGGAGGATGTGGACATATGGAAAAGAGAGGGTCCCTATGGGCTCCATGTGGGGAGACTCTTGACTTTCTCAATATTTTAAGATTCTTGAGCATCTTTTGATGGGACACATGGCAAGAGTAGAGAAAAAGGACATGGATGGTGACATATGGGCTTATGTGATTGATGGGAAAAGGAATCTTCAGGCAGCAATTGTAAATGGGTGAAGGAGGGTGACAAAATCTCTATAAAAGGAGCCCTCCTCTCCCTTGTTCATGATCTCTTCCACCATTAGGCCTCATGTTGCTGTAGCTCATCTCCTCAAGCCTCTTCCATGAGTCTTCTCTCCCTCTTATAGATATTCTCTTATGTAGACTCTTGAGTCCATCTCTCTCTAGTTTATTCTCTCTCTATGAGTAGTCTTGGAGCTTCCACTCCCTCTTGTATGTATGAAACCTCTTCTTCTCCCTTGTGTTTGTAGTATTTTGAGTTGCATTGGAGTGGAGTCTCACTCTATTAGTAATGAAGGTCACTTCAGGTTCTCTCTCTTGAGTGTCGCTTCCATTTTTCCATTTTCTCTTCCAAAGTGCTCAAAAGTGTTGTCTATTCGGTCGCTCATTGCACATACATGCACTACAAGGCATAGGCCATTTTTCGATGGAAATACCGACCCTTTTTACATTAAATTTTTTTTTGTCACGGGCGCAAACGTCGCTATAAGTGTCGCTAAAAGCGTCGGAAAAGGAGCGTCGCTATATAGCGACACTGGCAAATGTCACTATATAGCGACGATGCAAACGTCGCTATATAGCGACACTAATTGTCGCTATATAGTGACACTGGTAAACGTTGCTATATAGCGACGATTAACAGAAGTAAAAAAAAAGAGTTAGTGGGGCTAAACAGGGCTTCCTTTTGGCCCTGTTTAGCCCCACTAATCCTTTTTTTTTTTTGTAATTACAAAAGAAAGTTTTTTATAACAAAATTTCCCTTGCTTGCAGGGTGATACAAAATTGTTCTTGTGAAATGATGAGTAACAAATGCATATACATGTCGGACATATACAACAGTGTTTGTAACAAAATTACCTTATCGAAAGGGCGATACAAAATTACTCACACGAGCGGATATACAAAATGCTACTACCACTACTCATCCGAATCCGAATCATCTTCATCTTGTTGGCCTATTCCCTCGTCCTCGCCACCTGCGTCCGATCCTTGGCCCTGTTGATCGCTCGCCTCCGATGATGGGACGCTTGAGCTTTGACCCTAAGAGTGAACCATATAAATCGAAAATTAGATTGAAACTTAAATTAAAAAGTGAGATTACAAGTAGGAGTAAACTTATACTGCGCGAGCAGCCACCTCAGCCCAATTGACCGTCGCTCCCATTGCCTCTTGCTCAATGAACCATGGCTTTGTTCCTATCCGAAATGCGTGTCGCATCTCTACATCTGTAGGAAGACGACCCATTGCAGCTTGCTGTGGATCCAATTTACGAGAGTTAGAGTTAGCTAAAGTGCATGTAATATGTAAGTAAAACAAATAGAACAATACATTAAATGGGAAGAAGTAGACTTACCACGGTTGCCTCGAACGCATACCGTCTACCTGCACCAAAGTGCGAAGTACCTACGACATCCAGCTATCTCTTCGCAGCCCTCCTCTGACCCTCGAACATTTCGGGATGGTCCCTATGTTGCTTCTTGAAGTACTTCCAATCAGCTTTGTCTGCCCAGCTGGGTTTAGCCAACCCCTTTGTAATGGAAGTACGCAAGGTTGATCTACGATGCTTCAGGACCAAACCCATGCGCTCTCGCATATAATCGTCATTAAACTCCACATTTGGCGGATTAGGGTATCTTTTTTTTAACTCATCGATCACCGCCTGCTTCTTTTGGGCATCTTGATACCGCCAATGGTATTTATGCCGCTCTTGAAGTGAGGACTCATCAACCTCCTCATGGCGGCCATCATTGCTTTGCCCTTTTTATCTTCTATTATCTCTCCGGTAGATGTGATTTGATAGGAGAGATCCCTTGATGAGTAAGGGGGACTGACGGTAGCAGAGTCTGAAGGAGTGGAAGCTGTGCGAGCGCTTCCGGAGCGAGGAGTAGCAGTGGGAGTAGGAGAGGGAAAGGGACCTAACTGATACTGTGTCTCCAGACCAAGTGGAGACCTAAAGGAGCGTGAGTGTGCTGACTCGTCTACATCTCCTGAGTCAGCACAACATGAGCCGCCCATCCTACTCTTCCTTCCCTTGCGAGAGGCATGCGCAGGTGATGATCCTGTGGTTGAAGGGGCGTGAGGGGATGGCTGGGCAGTACGTCCACCCATCGATGTAGGGGAAGGAATTGCTAAGGTCCTCTGAGAGAGCAGAGAGAAGAATCTCGCTGCCTCCTCATCGCTCATCTGCGCTACAAACTTGTCGGGACTCCCGACAAAGCCATGCATGGCTAGCAAAGGAGTTCCCCGAGGGGTAGTCGTAGTGCTACGTGGAAGAGGAGTCAGACCAAGGGTAGTCGTAGTGCTAGGTCCGAGAGGAGTCGGACCAAGGGTAGTCCTTGGGGTAGTCGCCTGAGAGGAATCAAAGTCCTCTGGAGCATATAGATCGTGAGCTCTCCTCCTGCGAGGCTGTCTGTACTCGTCGACTGAGCGACGTGATCCCATGTCTAACATAGACACAAACACGAAAACAGAAAACAAAAAAACAAACATAAGCATAGGCATAGGCATAGGCATAGGCAAGAAGAAAGAAGAGGGAAAGGAAAGAGGGAAAGAAGATGGAAAGGAAAGAAAAGAATGAGAATGAGGAAATAGAGAATGAGAGAAGGGGGAAATAGAGAAGGGGAAAGAGATGAGGGGGAATGAGAGAAGCATAAGCATAAGCTTATGCAGAAATAGAGAATGAGCTTATGCAGAGATAGAGAAGGAGAGAAGCATAAGCTTATGCTTATGCTTCTCTCATTCTCTATTATGCTTCTCTCCTTCTCTATTTCCACATAAGCATGAGCTTATGCAGAAATAGAGAATGAGTTTCCGCATAAGCTTCTCTCATTCTCTATTTCCGCATAAGCTCATGCATAAGCATGAGCTTATGCAGAAACTTAAGCATAAGCTCATGCTCATGCATGAGCATAAGCTCATGCTTATGCTCATGCGGAAAAAGAGAAGGAGCTTATGCAGAAATAGAGAATGAGTTTCCGCATAAGCTTCTCTCATTCTCTATTTCCACATAAGCTCATGCATAAGCATGAGCTTATGCGGAAACTTAAGCATAAGCTCATGCTCATGCATGAGCATAAGCATGAGCTTATGCTCATGCGGAAAAAGAGAAGGAGCTTATGCGGAAATAGAGAATGAGAGAAGCATAAGCATGAGCTTATGCTTCTCTCATTCTCTATTTCCGCATAAGCTCATGCATAAGCATAAGCTTATGCGGAAATAGAAGCATAAAGAAGGGGGAAACTTAAGCATAAGCTCATGCTCATGCATGAACATAAGCATGAGCTTATGCTTATGCATAAGCATAAGCTCATGCTTATGCTCATGCATGAGCATGAGCTTATGCGAATGAGAGAAGGGGGAAATAGAGAAGGCGGAATGAGAGAAGGGGGAATGAGAGAAGGGGGAAATAGAGAAGGGGGAAAGAGAGAAGGGGGAAACTTAAGCATAAGCTCATGCTCATGCGAAAAAAGAGAAGGAGCTTATGCGGAAATAGAGAATGAGTTTCCGCATAAGCTTCTCTCATTCTCTATTTCCGCATAAGCTCACGCATAAGCATGAGCTTATGCGGAACAAGAAGAAACACTCACAAAACTAAAGCTAACAAACAAATAACCTACATTGTTGAAACAAACTCACCTCTTGAAGAACTTCCTTTCAAGAAACCAAAGAGGGAAAAGGATAGAGAGGGAGTACAAGAGGTAGGAGAAGGGTGAGGAGTGAAAAATAGAGTGGGAGGTTGCTTAGAATAGGTGGGAGGTCGTCGAAAATAGGTGGGAGGAGATTTTGGGTTGCTTACTTGAGAGATTAGGGAATAGTATGAAGAAAACGCCGCGCGTTTAGCGTTTCTGGTTTTAACCCACAGCGTTGCTATATAGCGACATTTTTAATTAAAAACGTCAATATATAGCGACGGAACAGAACATCGCTATATAGCGACGCTTACTGTCACTTTTTTGATGTGGCCTGAAGAGAAGCTCAAACATGCTATTTTATAATTATCAATATCTCCTCTTCATGCTTATGTTGTGATTTTATAAGTGTAGATGGACGGGACGAGTGGAAGCTCGTTTGATGATGCGCCAATGCCCGGGAGCACGAAGTGGATTACGGAGAGGTTATACTATCATTGCACTCATTGCAAGCAAGAAGTACGACATCAACGTCGTATTATCATGCGCCACTTGTGGATGTATGGGGAGGAGCCGGAACCAGTACCCCCCGTTGGTGTTGCACATGTTGATGGATCATCGGTAAGTCAAAGCTATTTAAGTTCGCAATCTTATTGTATACCAAGAAATAGAAGATCTTATATTTACACAAAATCTTAAAACAGGATGAGGAGGGTGATGAGGGTACACATATACCTTCTCACTTTCAACAAGACTATAGTCTCCCGGATGACGACGAGGGTATGGTCGACATGATGGATTCCATTTTTAGGGGCACTACATCCCACGTACACGTGATGTCAGAGTCTGAGGTCAAAATGCGAGAGTTGCAATCAACACAATTTTACGAGGGTGCTAGGATGTCTAAACTACGTGCTTGTCTCTCAATCTTGAATCTACAAGTACAGTATGGGTGGTCGGATACCAGTGTCTGGGCCTTAATGAGGTTAGCCCTTACATTAATTTGACTCAATATTTGGATATTGTTTGTTTTGAGAATCATCATTTGGATAGTGTCTTTGTCATAGGTTGCTCCAAAAGATGTTGCCTGCACCAAATACCATGCCCGCATCAAGAGATGAAGCGAAAAAGATGCTAACAACGGTGGGTATGGATTATGATACCATCCATGCTTGCTGTAATGATTGTATTCTCTTTCGTCATGAGCATGGAGATTTGGCTAGTTGTCCAAAGCGTGGGGAACAACGATATAGAGATGACTTGCAGGGTGAGCGGATACCGGTAAAGGTCTTAAGACACTTTCCCATCATTGCAAGAATACAACACATGTTTCGATGCAAATCCATAGCGGAGTTGATGACATGGCATGCATCTCATCGGTCCACTGATCACACATTGAGGATTCCCGCAGATTGTGCAGCTTGGAAGCACATAGATAATCAGTGGCCAGACTTTGCGAGGGAGCCACACAACTTACATCTTGGGCTAGCCATGGACGGCGTGAATCCTTTCGGGTTACGCTCGACATCTTGGTCGACATGGCCCATAGTCGTGGTGAATTACAATATCCCACCATGGCTAACAATAAAAAAGGGACACCTCATGCTTGCACTACTTGTGCTAGGAAAGTACAAGGCAAAAAACATGGACATGTACATGGCACCTTTGATAGAGGAGTTATAGATATTATGGAGAGGAGTGCAGGTCTTTGATATTTCCAGAGCTCCTAGACATACCAATGATATTTTGGTCAGGGCTATCTTGATGTGGACCATGCATGACTACCCAGGATATGGAGAGTGCGCAGGTACGTGGTTGTGTCTTTACATGTACAATGAGGGATTATGCTTTTTTTACTCTCTTTTGCATGCATGTCTTGTACTAACACATTCATGCACGCGTGTAGGACTTGTTACAAGTGGGTACCATGCTTGTCCTGTTTGTGGACCGGCTCTGAAATCGCTTGCACGCTACTCCAAACATATGAGGAAAAATGTTTATGAAGGTCATGCTCGATACCTTCCGCTCGACCATCTCACACGTGGAGGTCAGCTTGATCCACCACCATCATATTTAAAGGCAAGTGATTGGATTCAAGCTTGGAGGGCGAATGGAGAGGAACCTCCTCCTTGTATGAAGAGGCTATCGATCTTTCACGAGCTTCCTTATTGGGGTCAGTTACAAATCAATCATCTCTTGGATCCCATGCATATCTTCAAGAATGTGGGGGCTACTATTTGGGCACACTTGGTTGGTTCCAAGGACTTGAGAGGAGTGCGAGAATACTTGCGTGCTATGAATAGGATGTCTCGTTTGTGGCCCCAAGTGCATGCTTCGGGAAAAGTTGTCCTCCCGAAAGCAACGTGGATCCTCTCTACGAGGGAGGAGGCAACGGTCAAGGCAGACATTGCCTCTTTTCAAACACCAACAAGGTACATGCGTTGCTTGAAAGGAGCATTTTCAAAGGACAATAAGCTTAGTGGCCTCAAGTCCCATGATTGGCACAAGGTCTTACAGGTATTCTAAGTAGAATTAGTGTACCGATAATAGTGATGCGTTAGCGTAATTATTATTATGTTATATTGTTGACATGACTTCATTGTTGCTTTGATAGTTCATCCTCCCAATTACAATAAAAGGGTGCTTACAAGAAGATGTTAGAAATGCTATATTCAAGATCTATGATATTGTGAGGTATGCTTACTATCAAATCGCATTATGTATTTTCTTAATGGACATGTGAAATAGGTGGATATCTCAAATATCTTACATATGCATGGACATGTGAAATAGGTGGATATCTCAAAAAGAGATCTCTATATCGAGCATCAAGAAGGCTAGGGTGGAATCCATCGAAGCCGTATGCTTGCTTGAGAAGCACTTTCCCTCAAGCATTATGACAACTCAAGTCCACTTGCTTGTGCACATAGTTGATGAGGTGGCTATAGCAGGTATCGTTCATAATCGATGGATGTTTTTTCTCGAGCGGTTTATGAAAACTTTAAAGGGGTTTGTAAGACAAAGAGCAAGACCGGAAGCAAGCATGGCAGAGGGATGGCTTGTGCAAGAGTCATTAGTATATATCACAGAGTTTCTTGCATCCAACGGATCCTGATATGCCACAAGCTTGGCACAACAAGGATGATGATCACATCATTGGCGAGGTTCCCCAAGGAAAAGGGATTGAAAGAAAGATGAGCGAAGAGCAAATGGAGAAATTCAATAAGTTTTGTATCCTCAATAGCCCTGAGATGCAGAAGTGGATTGAGAGATAAGTGGCCAAAGCAGAAAGAATAAATGCAAGGACGAGATTCAGAGTAATGTACAGGCGATCACAACCATATCCACGAGATCTGGCTCTTCTCCCTACTCACATGTCACTTGATTAGCTACAACTGGCTCTACGTAAAGCCGAACGTGATGGAGAGACAATAAACGAGCGCGAGCGAGAGTTATCATCTGGATGTATGGTGCATGTAAGTTTCTTATCTCTTGACGTAATTAAGCAATTATTTGTGGCAATATATGCTATAAAATAGGTGCATCTTCATTGTTTTAATGATGCTCTTTTATAGTACAAAAAGTACAGTGCATTATGGTCATATGGACGACATTTTCGCGTGGAACGCATCGATTCAAAGAGAGTCACGTATGATTATGGAGTCATGGCTAACTTCACACAAGATAGCCGAGCAAGTGCTTCGGATACCAATCTTCTCTCCTCACAGTTGGATTATTGTGGAACCATACACGACATCTATGAAATTGATTTTAGACGATTTACTATTTTCATTCTTGATGTAAAATGGTTTAGAACTACTTACAACGGTCCCCATGCGATAGTGAGAAAAGATTGTAGCGGTCTCTTTGCAATAGACTCCACCAAACATTGGACCGATGAAAGTGATACTTTTGTTCTTCCCGAGCACTGTGAGCAGGTGCATACTAATGATTTAATTAGTCAAAGCTTTCGTTTTTAAAGTCCATTGATATATATATAATTGATGACATTTGGAACCCATCTTCAATATAGGTGGTTTTTCATCCGGATCGTTCTGATCCAAGATGGTGGTACGTGATCCAAGTTGCACCACGAAGTAAGCAAATTTTTGAAGATCGAGATGTGGATATGGAGATGCCACTACCAATGCCGGATCCAATTGACGAATCTAGCGAAGAAGATGTAGATCACCATATGAGCCAAGAGGAAGATGCGCATAATGACATTGCACGGGAGAAGGATGGAGATCACGATATTGATGAAGAAGACAACAATCATCAAGATCAATCACCACACTTAAGCTTTATTGAAGAAGATGATCAAATACTTTTAGGTGAACTTATGATGCTAGAGATGATGATATAGGAGATCAACTCGGTATAGAGTTGGAGATAGACTTGCTTGGCGCCTTAGACTTGGCTCAAGATGAAACAGTTGATGTAAATGCTCTTATTTGATTTTCCTCATCTCAAACTTGGACATGAGTATATGAGCTTCAAAGGCTTGATCTACATGCTCTCATTTTTATACTCTCTATGAGCTCAAACATGTATGAAAATTTAAAAAAATTTGTCATTGGAAAAAACTAACTTTTAAGGCCTATTAAAAAAAAAAAACCTCTCTGTAAAAACGTCGCTATAATATTTTGTATCAGTGTCGCTATATAGCGACTTTTAGCAATAGTCACTATATAGCGACGATTTACGAAACCCGCTTTTCATACCGACGATTAACGCTAAGCGGGCACTAAACGTCGGTACGTAAATGTCGCAATAGGATCCGTGTGTAGTAGTGATGGTTTATCTATTTCCCAAGACACAAAAAGAGCTATTCCTTCCCTCCTAGGTGGCCTCTATGGGACTTGTATCATTGATGAAGTCTAATGATGGAGGTAGTATTCTCCCAAGTCGGCACCAGTGACCACCTGTCAGTATTTTTCTCATAACTTTTCGCTCGATGGTCCGATTTGGATGAAACTTATATCAAAGCAAAGCTCTATTCAAGAGCATCATCTATGTGTTTAATTATTATATTAGATGTTAAACCCAAAATCTATGACTCTCTATGTGTGACTATTTCTTTTTCAAATAGTTTTTACCCTTGTTCAGTAAACTGCCCATATCTTTCCGACCACTTCTCTGTGTCCTATGAAACTTATATCAAAGCGAAGCCCATTTCAAGCACATCTCAATATGTGTTTGAATATTGTTATGGATAAAATTGTCTAAGGAAAAAGGCATTAATATGTATGTGTGTTTGTATATGTGGCAATAGTATAATAAAATATGGTGTGCATAGGGCCCAAGGTTGAGGTGGCAGGGCATGACCATGTGCCACCCTTCCATGTAAGAGGACCCATAAGGTGTGTTGTACATAATCCATAATAGTAATATTATAAAATGCAAGGTGGCATGGCTCCTCCATGTGCCACCCCTCCACCTAGGCTGCATTTAGTGAGATATGGCTCAAAGTCCATGGGAGAAGCAATATAAAATAGGTGGAGATGGATATTATATTGAGTTATACCCTCCATATGAGATAGGCCCATGTGGGGGAGGTATAGAAGGACCAAGAGAGCTAGTTAAATAATGGGGAAAGTAGGATGAGGTGGCAAGATTCCTTGTACCAACCCTCCACTTGTCCTCTTAGAGGTTTGAACATATTATAAAATTGGAAAGAGACCAAGGGAGTATCATAGACTTGAGATATGGGGCTTGATTTATGTGGAAAATTGAGGCAAAGGGTTGTCGCACACAATTGAGAGTGCGTAACCACCTAGCCCACATGAGAGACTTTTCCACACACACCATGCATGTGGGAGGATACATTAATGTGGAGAGACCCCCTCTTTTGGCTATAAAAGGAAGGGGCAATTCCTTGATGGGACACGCTCATTCTTGTAAAGCCACCTAGCTAGTATTTTGATATTTCCCTCTCATCCCTTCTTTCAAATAAAGTATGGTTCTCTTCCCTTGATGTCTACATCTCCACATTCCTCCTCCTATCATGTACATGCTTCCCTTCCCCCTCTCCCTTTCCCCTTGTGTCATAGCCTCCCTTTTCCTTCCCTCCACTTCTAATTCCTTTTCACCCCTATGACATCCCTTCGCCCTCATGATCTCCTTTTCTCTATGGCCTTTGAGCGTCGCCATACTTAGCCTCTAGCTTCTGGTCTCGATTACTTTTCCTACTAAAAGTTTTGGTGTGGCTGCTGGGATACGAATCTCCACGGCTGGTGGCGAATCTTCTATTCGTACGGGTTACATCAACAAAACTATACCATCTGTGCTCTTTCTAAGCTACTGTGCGTGCATTCGATTTTTGCGTCTCCTGCGTGACAGTTCTCTAGACTGTTGCGACTTCTGGTTGCGGACAGTTTTCTGCGCTCCAGTTCTCTGGACTACTGCGACTTCTGGTTGCAGACAGTTTTCTGCGCTCACCTGCGCGACAATTCTCTGGACTGCTCTGGTCGCGGACTGTTTTCTGAGCCCCTGCAAAAGAGTAACAGCAGATCCTGTGCCCCCCTTATCTCTTCTCTTCTTTTTCTCCTTCTCTTTCTCTTCTCCTTCTCGTCTCCTCTCCTCTCTTTTTATTAAAGAGTAGGATTGGAACCCAAGACCTCCCCCTTTACAAAAGAAAGTCTTATCATTGGGCCAACAAGTTGGAAGTGGTAAAAATGTAACGATTTTTGTTCATATATTGAAATCGCGGGAGCTGTAACTCTCTAACCATAAGGAGTTTTCTCTTGATGTAAAAAGCAAAAATATTTCATTTTATGTGCTCTATCCACATCTCTTGCTAGATCGCCAATTCAGAACTTCTCCAAGCTCACTTCACAGACACACGCCTCACGAGAAGGGTGGACATTTATGTCACTTCTCGATGTGTTTAAGGAATTGGTGCCTATTCCTCCGCACCTTACGGCTACGAATGCACGAGATGTCTTCCTTGATCTTCATGTCGACCTTCAACGGCTGATTGTCCAGTGCATTATTGATGGTGATGACGGGTGGAATGACACACCGTGGATGATTCATGGTGAAGAACTACTGATACGCTGGGAGGATTTTGACTTTACTTCTACTCATTGTGCGGTGATCGAACTACTTGCTGTTTCAGAGGTAATTAAAACGGTATCCTTCATCAAAGGGTGGGATGCTCCCCAAGCTTGGGGGGAGATTTAGCGCATCTGCTTGTTGATTCCTGTGGAAAAGCTCGTCCTGAATGGTTTATTCACAATCTCATTACAAAGGTTTCTAGGCCTTGGCTATGGTTAGTAATGTTTTGACCAAGGAATCCATTTGTAGCTAATCAGCCTTTTGTGCCTCATTTCGAGCTTCAAATTGTAATTCTTTTTGGGCTTAAGATAAACTATCAACAAAGGATTGCAAGTTTATTTGGTGCTGAATGTTTGGCTCAAGTGTTGAATTCTCCCCACCCTCTCCTCCTACCTATCTTGGACTACCGAGAAACTTGGGATGTCCGAATTTTAGTCCTGGTGTGATGACATCTTGGATTCTTCAATTTGATGGAGCTTACAAACCTTCGACCAAGGCCGCTGGCGTGGGTGTGAAGCTCACTTCACCGGGTGGTGAGGAGTATTGTTACAGCAAGTCTTCACCCGCAAGTACTTGCAATCAAGCTGAGTACTCGGCGCTCATTTTTGGGCTACAAAAGGCACAAGAACATCATGCCAAGCAATTGGAGGTGCAAGGAGATTCTCAACTAGTGTGTGAACAAGTTAGTGGAAGGTGGAAGGTGCGGAGCAAAGGCTTGGTTCCATGACATCAACAAGCCTTGGAACTTTGCAACCAATTTGAAGAGGTAAAAATTCAGCATATCCCTCGAGCTCGAAATCTTGTTGCTGATTTCTTGGCACGTGAAGCTTGTATTTCAATCACGCATGACGCGAGTGGAAGCGCCACCCCAACAAAGCCGCAAGCCACGAAGGAGGGTGATCGTTTGTAAGGAATGCAAAGGTTGTGGTCATCATGAAACTAAGTGTTGGGCGTACTTGATACGAGTTCACCGACTTCGGAAGATCATCAGGAGGGTTCTCAAGGACATTGCTCAAAAGAAGGATGCCAGACCGCACACCCCTTGAAGAAATAGCATGGCGACTACAAGAACTGGAAGAAGCTGAAGGTGATGTGCAAGCTCTCCAACTGTTGACATTTGTCATGGCATTCTTGTTTGCCTTGATGAACAACCTCATGCAACGCCGCGCCTCTAACCCTCGCGTGTAATGATCAATGTGATATCATGAGGGTTGGTCCTTTTAAGATTGTCTATGTGCTATTCTATGCTGAAGATTCTTCTCGTGTAATATTTCACACTACACCAGTCACACCCTACCCTGCCTATGTGTGCTTTTTGGATGTATCTTCACCCGATTTTCAGTTCAAGCTTCCTCTTACTATTGTTCATCCATAGATAAGCCCCTCTTTTCCATCTTCCAAGCATGGCTGACATTCCCATGTTTTGTGGACGGGTAGAAGAAAATCCAAATGAGTATCTTGTGGCTTTCAAGCGCCGTTGTGTTTCTCTCAACTTTCTTACTGAAGACAGATGGCTATTGGTTCTTTCCACATTTCTAGAAGGTTTGGCTCAAGTGTGGTATGAGAAGCAAGCCGAAGATGTTCGCCAAAGCTGGCCAAGGTTGACAGCAGCAATGATTGAGTATTTCGACAAAGAAGAGGAGCCGAAGAATGTGTACTTGCAGGTGGCAAATTTGAAGCAGTCAGAAGGTGAGACGGCGCGTCGATATGTGGATCGAGCGACCGTGCTCCTGGACCATTTGATTGCCACACAAGAGGACAATGCCGGGTTTCGAGCTGGAATGACTCAGCATGTGCTGGGCTACCTTGTAGCAGGAGCGAGTGATGAATTCCGCCTCAAGCTTAAATGGGAGAATCCAGAAACTATGGTCCTAGCACATGAGATTGCTCAAAAGTTTGATAAAGTTCAGTCTGACCCCGCTTCAAAGAAGACGATTGTCCCTCCGCATCCCCCTCCATTCCTGCAACAACAACCTGGGGGGTCTAACTCAGGGGCATACCCCCACCCCTCATCAGGGATGTATCCACCGCCTCCACCTCAAATGTATGGTCCTCCCTTAGATGCTTACCCTCAACAAGGTGGATATCCTCATCCTCTGCCTCGAAGATTTCCCCAGCCTCGCCCACGAGCTCCCCTCCTCTCTACTCTCGTGGCCCCTCCAACTAAAGAGGCCCCCCCTGCAACAGAACTTGGAGTCAATGACCTAGCCAAGGCCCTGAATGATCTTCGGCTTGAGATGGTGGGCATCAGAAATCAAGCCAACCGCCCTCCAAGAGATCGTGCTAATGTTGTATGCTAGAGTGCCACCAGAAGGGTCATTATCGCACAAAATGCCCCAATATTCCAAGGGTGAATCTTCTAAGTGAGTTGGGCACTGAGGATTCTGATGTGGAGATCCTTGATCTCAGGAAAAGAACTCGTGCTACCTTGGACCCCTCTCCAAACCGTGGACCGGGCCGCCCCAGGAAGAAGGTGTCCTTCTCAGAGCCCTCAGATGCTGAGATGGCAGACCCACCAATAGAGAAGACTAAAAGATCTCGCAGGAGTAAGTGGTCACCCTCAGATTTTCCCATCGGCTCAGGGCAAGAGGACTATTCGGTCGTTCAGGACCTTGCTCATCGGTCTTTGAGCATCACACTCCCTCAACTAATAGCATTAAGCCCTAAGGTGAGACGTGAGCTGTAGCAAGGTCTCTCAACAAGGAAGAGCAAGAAAAAGGGAAAGGTACGAGAGGTATCTTCTATCTCTAAAGAAATTGATCAGCACCCACACACAGTAGATGTCATTATAGATAATTGCCGTGTCAAAAATGTGTGTGTTGATGGGGGAGCTGCATGTAATATCATGGTGCCCCGCATCATGAAGAAATTAAATTTGAAATGTACAAGGCGTTCCTCCACTCGAATCAAGGTAGCAGATGGTCGATGACTCGCCACCATGGGAGTCATTGAGGATTTGCCCATCACTGTCAACGGGTTGACCACCACTATCAATTTCTATGTAGTGGACATTGAAGATACAGGCAGAAGCTACCCAGCCATACTCGGGAGACCATGGTTGAGAAAAAGTGATGCAGTCAGCTATTGGAAGACAGGACACATGTCTTTTGGTGCTTCCAAGGAGAAAATCCCTATGCAACCTGGCGCCATGGAACTGGAAGAAGAAGAGGAGCATGACAGTGATACTATCTCATCTTCAGTGTCTGAGTCCATGGAAGAATCAGACGGGGGGGACGAATTCTCAGAGGAGGAAGTTTACATGATGGGGGTGTCTCCGACCCTGCCACCTACAGAAAAGATAACAGCTAGTCCTCAACAGCTCGAATCAATGCTTTCTCCAGACCTCACTCTAGGTGAGAAAGATGAGTTTCTTGAAATGTTCAAAGATTTCCCTGACCTCTTTGCAACTAGCTACCACCACCTTCGCCATGTGACTGCCATAGAGCACAAGATAGAGCTGAAGCCTGATGCAAAGCCTGTGGCTCAGAAGTATCGGAGATCAGGGCCCCTGCAGACCGATGCTTTGCGCTCCGAATTGCAGAACATTGTAGAGGTTGGGTTTATTGTTCCGGTTCACAATACTGAATGGGTTTCACCAGTGGTAGTCATTCCAAAGAAAAACAACAAGTGGTGGGTCTGCATCGACTATAAGAAGCTCAATGCTGCCACCAAGAGGGATCATCATCCTCTACCCTTTCAAGACCTCATTCTTGAGAAGGTAAGTGGTCATGAGATGTATACTTTCTGTGATGGTTACTCTGGGTTTTATCAAATCAGAATTGCCGAGGAAGATGTGCTTAAAACCACATTTGCCACACCCTGGGGGACATTTGCATTCAAAGTAATGCCATTTGGCCTCACCAATGCTCCTGCCACCTTTCAAAGATTTATGCCTTATTTGGGGGATTTCTTGGAGGTGTTTTTAGATGATTTTTGTATATTCTCATCACGTAAGGAGCACATCATGAAGGTTAGATTGGCCTTCCAAAGGGTCAATGATGCAAATGGCAGTCTCAACCCCGAGAAATGCACCATTGGAGCCACTCAAGGGAGGTTATTGGGACATGTTGTCTCATCCGAGGGCATCACGGAGAAGGTAGAAGCCATCCTCAAACTCTCCCCACCTACAACCAAACGTCAGGTACGCTCATTTGTCAATCTAGCAGGATACTATCGCTGCTTCATTGATCAGTATGCTGCTTTGACATGGCCCATGACTATGCTATTAAAAGATGGGGTTGATTTTTCTTGGGATGAGGATTGTGATCATGGTTTTGCACAAATCATGAATGCTCTGGCTTCAGAACCCATTCTACGCAATCCAGACTGGTCAAAGACCTTCTATATCAATCCTGGGTTTGGTGAGCACACTCTGGCAGGTATTCTTCTCCAGCAAGGGGAGGATCAGTTCATGTATCCCGTTCGATTTGCTTCTCGACAATTGCTCGACACTGAGCGACGCTATTCAGAGGCCGACAAGCATGCCTTGTCTTTGGTGTTTTGCATTGAGAAATTTAAGCATTATGTGGCTGGAAAGTCCTTCTTTATACTCACTAGCACTGGTCTTGCAAAGCAGGTTCTTCAATCACCAAATCCCATGGGCCGGTTGGCCAAATGGTTGGCAGTTCTACAAGAATATGATTTTTCTTTCAAAATTGTAAAAGGGGGTTGTTCCATCCCATGAAAGGGTTTATCCAAAGAAACCTCATTGAAGCAAGCCATCAAGGAAATTTTGCCAATGAAACCCCTTTGAAGTAGGTCTTCCAAGGTAGTTTTGCTGGCAAAACTACCATGGACATCACTTTTAAAAGTGGCATAACTTTCACATCAAATGTCCAAATATAGTCATTCAGCCACTCAAATTGATCAGAAGACCCCACTGGAGAACATCTATGGAGTTATATTTTGGAAAATATTGCATTTATAGTATTAAATATTAAATTTGTTTTATAAGAGTGATATATAAGCCCAAGTTAATACTTATTTATAGTAATTTAAACTTCTTTAGAAACATATCCATAAATATCTTGTTATTTATGCTATTAAAACACTAGAAATCTCTTATCATATTGATATAAATGTGTTTAATAAGTGATTATATATGTATAATATTATTACATTGAGAGTGATTATGAAGGATGTTCCTTAAAGGAATTATTTCTCAACACTTTTTAAAGGTAATAACAGGGGTACAAAGGATGTCTATGAAGAAGAAAATTTATGTTATATAAAATTGAATGAGTGACAACTTTGTATATTTTTATGATAAAGGGATCTAGTTCTAGTGAAAATAAAAGTGCAAAAACCATGTTTCCTAAGGAAATACAATTTTTTAAATCTCTTAAAAAACATGCTCAGATAAACTTGCTCATAGGCTTTTGCTCGTAAAATTGACGCACCCCCCTCCGTTGATCCTTTCCTTCACCCTATGCTTGAGTACAACATCACTTGGGATGTTACCATCTTCATTCTCATATAAGGGAGGAAAGTATGGTGTGGTCTCTTGGTATAAAAGCTTCTTTTTAATGTCCCTTTCCCAGTGATAAATATCTCTATCACTTAGTTCAAAAGTAGTAGGAAGTGAAGAGGTGCATGAAGTTCATTACCCCCAACTTCATGTCACATCTTTTGGTGGAGACACCGGGTACGTTTGGTATTGGATTCATCCCACCTTACTAAACGGTCTTGGTTGCATGTTATGCCTAGTATAGGCATGTGTTTTTTGATGTGATAAAGAAGATGCCTAGAAGAACTCCATTAGAAGAGATTGCAGCTCGTTTAAGAGAACTAGAAGAGTGTGAATGTGATGCTCAAGCTATTCACACGGTCATCATGATCATATCCTTTATGTTTGCACTCTTGAATATGTTGGTGAATCGACAACACTAGTAGTAGGCATAATGATAGATTGGGGATTGCTTCATGCAACAGTAGCTTGGTATGAAGAAGAGTTGAGTGTTTGGGTAGTTTTTCACTTATTTTCATGGTTGGTGGTTGGTCAATTATTTTTGAAATTTTGTTACATCATCACATTGTGGAGGGTTTTCAACAAGTGGTTATGCATAATAAGTTGGTCTTGGTATACTAAGGCTTTGTGGGATCTTGTTTGGATCTTATTTGGGATATTATTTGGATCTTGGTGTTTCCTTTTTGTGTTTCATCATGGTGAAGATTCCAGTGTTTCGAGGGACCCAAGGGGAAGACCCGAAGTCTTATCTTCGGGATTTTTTTCAAGGATGCAGACTTTCTAGATGGTCCATGAAGGATCAGGCAGAGATTTTTCCTAATTTTCTTGAAGGTGTAGCCTTGAGTTGGCATGAGGCCTTGCCAGACTCTACCAAGGAGGATTGGGACCAAGCAGTGGCTGCAATGAAGTAGAGATTTGGGGCAGTGGAGTCGCCAAATGCTTTGATGTTGTAGTTGGATCAATTCTATCAAGGAGAGGGTGAGATGGTCTCTACGTTGGCAATCTGATATGAAACTTTATGGACAAAGTATGAAAGGGCAGCTTTTCAATCTATGGCATCTGCATCATTGGCCCCTCAAAGTCTCGTAGGGATGGAGCACTTAAAGATGAGGTTATGGCTTTGGACCCTCGTCTTTGCTCAAAAGTAACGAGTAAAGATCCAACAACATATGTGGAGGCATTTCGCATTGTAGCCAAGAAAGAAGCTTCTCTAAAGATCGAATCCTCTTTTGTGTCTTCAATGTAAAGAGAGTGGGAGAGAAGGAAGGAGTCTCACTTGCGGCTTTCTCACATACACAATGGGGGAATATACACAAAGGTGAAGGCTCAAAACAATTTTCCTCTTCTTAGTTGTGAAAGCCAAAAGAACTCAAAGTACAAAAGAATAGGTGAACCCTATATGTGGGTCTCAAACCAAACTCAGCTAACTAAGGTGGCATACTAACTGAGCCATTAACTAGAGTACATAAAGATAGCTGTCACCCAGCTATGGGCAATGTACCAACTGCATCTGCAGCTAACAAGTCGGTGACATAAATGCACAACGGTCTTCTTGGCATATCACGAGTGGAGCTCGATATCTCAACACTCCCCCTCGAGCTCAATCCGAATTCCTGCACACCAAGTAGGTCTCTGAACTTGCACAGCTTCTCTATGTCCAATGCCTTCATGAATATATCAGCTACCTGATCCTCTGTGCTGACATAAACTAGATCAATAAAACCTACTAGAACCTTCTCTCGCACATAATGATAATGCACCTCAATGTGCTTTGTTCTAGCATGATAGACTGGGTTATTTGCCAAATGTATACTGCTCATGTTGTCACAATAAATGACAACTAGCCCATCTGTAGACTGATGCATAGCTTATGTAACCAAGCTGCCTCACATGCAGCCATGGATGCACCCCTGTACTCAGCCTCTGTGCTCAACAAGAGGCAACTATAGGCTATTTCTTGCTGCTCCAAGTGACTGCAGCACTCCCAAAAGAGAACACATATTCACTAGTAGATCGTCTATCAGAAATACTACCAACCCAATCAGCACCAGTGTATCCATGCAACTGTATCTAAACCCCAGTCTCATAAAATAGTCCATACTGCAATGTGGACTTCACATACCTCAGTATGTGTCTACCCGCATCCAAATGCGGTTTCCTTGGAGCCTGCATAAACTCACTTACCAAACCAGCAACATAGCTCAAATTGGGCCTGGCAACTGACTGAATGTTTCTTCATAATCAATGCCATATGTCTGTGCATACCTCTTGACAACTAATCTTGCCTCGTATCTATTCACAAAACCATCTGCATTGTGCTTCACCTTATAAACCCACTTGCAGCCAATTGCATTCTTGTCTTTAGGCAAAGGCACCAATTCCCATGTAGCATTTCCTTCCAAGGCATCCATTTCTTCATCCATGGCTTTCTCCCATTTTTCTTTTCCCATGGCTTGCTCAAAAGAAGTGGGTTCTGGTTAATATATCACTTTGACCATATAGGCATAGTGAATGGCTGTAAATCCATCATAGAAAGAAAGAAGAAAAACAAGTATCCTTGTTAGAAGCTTCTTCAGGGGATGAGGAAAGAAAGGTAATGATGGCTAAATGGGGGCGTGGTAAAGCAAAAGAAGAAGAAAGCAAGGAATAAGTAGATGAGGAACATCAAGAAGAGGAATGCCATAGTAAGAAAAAGAAGGCATCTAGAAGGAGAATTAGCCAATCATACTTTCCTTTAGGACAAGGCATTGGAAGCTATGACTTGTTGTAAAACCTTAAAAAAAAGGAAGCTCATGTCACCTTTGGTCAATTACTTGCTTTGTCTCCAAAACTACGAAAAGAATGGGGAAAGCTAGCAAGCACAAGAGTGTCAAAGAAGCAAAATAAGAAAAGTTCCATTCCTATTGTTAAAAAGGTAGATATAGATGTTGGTGATGATGTACCTGTGGTTGATGTGATCATTGATGGTCAAGTGATTTCTAATGTTTACATGTATGGAGGTGCATCGATTAATGTCATGAGTGAGAATACCATGATAGATGTTGATTTAAAATACTCTAGTACTACCTCTCCTTATCGCATCAAATTGGCTAACAACACTAGGGTAAAGACCTTGGGAGTCATTAGGAAAAAAGGGAGCTCATTTTGGGGCCTTTTATAGTTTGGAAAAATAAGCTCTCAACCAATCAATAGAGGGCCAACGTAACGTTGGAAATTCACGAAAATAAGAGAAAATAGAAAAAAGAAACAATACTTTATGTAGGTACAAGCGTGCTACATTACTACCTCTCCTTATCGCATCAAATTGGCTAACAACACTAGGGTAAAGACCTTGGGAGTCATTAGGAAAAAAGGGAGCTCATTTTGGGGCCTTTTACAGTTTGGAAAAATAAGCTCTCAACCAATCAATAGAGGGCCAATGTAACGTTGGAAATTCACGAAAATAAGAGAAAATAGAAAAAAGAAACAATACTTTATGTAGGTACAAGCGTGCTACATTAATGTGGAGATTGGTTTTTTATTCTCACAAGATCTTTGGACAAGAAGATAGAATCTAGTCTGACATTTTATCTAACAAGGGCCTTCCCACTTCCACCTTACTTTGAACTTTGAAATGTTGTGCCGCCTTTCCTTTGAAAGGTCTACCATTCTACACCACTGCCTCATTGTGTAGCAGCCTCTTCTTTTCCAAAACTACTCCCTTGATCCTGTTTGGCGTAGAGTAAGATGTTTCTTGTCAACTATCTATTTGCCCACTTTCTCTTTCTTGAAACTTCAATTTGTTATCTTGTTTACATTACTTTGCTATTGTTACAGATTTAGAAGGTCTCCATGGTGAATAAAAACCATGGCCGTTCTTGTGGAAGACGCTCTGTGGATGATAATGCTATGAAGGCAGAATTATACCAACATACTATTCAAAATTTTTGGACTTTCTCTCTTGGTTTGGACTTTTTTTTGGAGCATATCCTCTCCACTCAACTTCACTTAGTGAGCTAAAAAATTGGGTTTTTTTGAGCACTTAATGGGTCACTTATATACAAATATGGCCTTATTAAGCTAGTAAAAAGTCAAGTGGTAACCTCTAATTTTAAAAAAAATGGCTCACTGAAGCTATAATTCCCAAACTCATGCATGGTGCCCCCATCCAATAACTATAATAATAATAATAGTAGTCTCCTAACTCAAGTTCAATTTTAACACTATGAAGTGAAAATATGACACCATATGAAAAGAGTTTGTTGAATTCAACATATAAGTGGTGTATAGATACACCATTTTTTTGAAAAAAAAGAGTTTGTTGAATTCAATACATAAGTGGTGTATAGATACACCCTTTTTTTAAAAACAAACCATATAATAAATTATCTTATTGGTGGTGTATAGATACACCATTTGTATGGAAAAAAGCATACAAAACATTATCTTATGCATCTGAATCTCGTTCAGAGTCATCAGATTCATGTAATGTATTTGAGCTTGATGGGTCAAGTCTTGCCAAATGATGTTTAATATGGACACGACTTGGATCAGGGATTGCGATACATTTTTCAACATTGTATCCATGCTTCTTTTTAAAACTTCATGTCCTCGATTTCCAGCAATGAATAATGCTACTGACTTCCACCTCTGTTAATCCCTCATTATTTGGAACCCATTCACATTTCTTTTGCAAGCATCCCTCATAGAGTTGTTTTATTGTATATCTTCTCGGGAGATTTTTTAATGGCTTTGGTTCATACCATAAAGCTGTAAATGTTATAGGAGTTCCCTTGTCATCCCTTTCTATCTTAGTAACCTTTGCAACCCAAATTGGGCCACCTTGGTCATCCAACTCTGAACCCGGATCAGATGCCCAAACTGCAACAAATAGACCCTCTTCAATCTCATTACATGGTATAAACTCTGGTAAGGGTTTGTCTCCCTTCCTGCCATAATATTTTCGAGGTGAAAGGCATTCCTCTGCTTCCTCCATATCTACTAACATATTTATATCCAAAGGAAAACTTGGTGACCTAGCTTGTTCCGGCCAAAAGGATTCAGAGTATTCAATGCTCATTAAGTTTTCTTGTCTTTCTAAAGATTGGATAAGTGCTTCAGTTGATTTAATTGTCTCCAAATTCTTAGTTGATTGCTCAGGATATTTTTGCATCATACTTTGAAGATGTTTAATGAAGGCTTTCAAGCCTTTCATTTCATCTATGTCAAGTGATTTGTTTTTTGCAAGAACAAATCTAGTTTCCTCCAATGGAATTATTCGTTGTAATAAAGCATATGACTCACTCCATAAATGATCTCCATCTACTGAGTAGTGCTTCCATTGCATCACTGGAATATTGTTATGCATGTGAAACTGAAAGTAGTGTGGATTTGTGTGTCCTATTAGGGCATCATCTCCTATTTGTAAATGTGGCTCTATGAATGCTCTCCAATCTACCATCCTCTCTAAGATAGCCACTTCTGATTCTTCCTTGCGAGAACCTCCAATTTTTTTCCCAATTCGAAATAGCATATCCTCCATTGTCAAAACATTCATTGCCTTCAACTCACCAGAGATAACACTGAAGATTTGATCTATGTCTTCATGTGTATGGCCGACAAGAAGAAAGCCAACTTCCACTTCTTCAAATATTTTCAAACCAACCAACATAGAGCATAAAGCAAATATATATTTATTCTTGTTCTCTCTCCAACAATTATCAGCTTGTATTCGCAATGTGTTAGGCAAACATCCGCAAGCATCTCTGACCTTTCTTATTGCTTTCATGATTGATGTAACAACCTGGTTACTATCATGGTCATGCAAACTATCAATCCATACATCACAAAAGATTCCGTATCCATGTACTAATACTCCACACAAGTGTGTTTTTAGTCCACGTTTGCCCTCCAATGCCGGTGGGATACGTCTATATCGTGGCAAAGTGGTTGTATTCTTGTCCATGCTATCAATGGTGATGCACATGGACTTATCGACATGTGAAATAGCTTCCTCTCTCCAAGAAGCATACAACTTTCGAGCATCCTGCACATGACGTAAATGGATTGATCACCATTTAATATATCTTCCTCGCTGCTGCTCACATTTACTATGTTCAATGGCATTTTTTAATTCATCACATGTCTTACATTTTGACATCCTTTGCTTTGATGGTGTCTTGACATGGCAAAAATCTCTACGCCAAATTTTGTACAAGGTTGATCGTGAAATCATGCTCTCATCTCTGTCTTGTAAAGGTTTATTGACAGTTTCTAGGACGACCTTCTTTGTCATTCCCAAAGGAAGATGTTGTTGGCATTCGACACGTCCATCTAGCATTGTTTGTTGAAGATGAGGCTGCGGTAATGCATGGTCTTCGAGAACTTGCTTTAATGTTGCGGTTGCATTTATAGTGCTTCCATGGCATTTAAGCTTGTAGGTATTTCCATGAATTGTATGAATAACTTTTTCTTTCACCTTTGCCCAGATGGTCCAGTATGTGCCATGTGATAGTCCAGTTAACCATTGATATCCTCGATTGCAAATGGGTCTCCCATTAACCATGGGTTTCAATCTAGGTTTACAGTGTCCTGTGCTCAAATCTTGATTAGTGCCTTGATGAAGAAAGCATGAAAACTCTTGAAGAAGATAGTTATGTCTATTAGGCACTGTCTTACTCCAAATACCAAGGTGTATGGCTACACAATCATCTTTCCCAACTTTTCTAATGCAAAGTCTCTTGCAACAAACTCGCATAAGCATCCTTTCCATATTCTCCTCGGATAGCATCACATGTCTCTTTGGTTCTGGAATTGATGCCATGATTCTTCGCCTCTTCACACTCACATACTTTCTTTTTGTAAATAGTGTCTTGCGTTTTCTAGTTGTAAGACCATCAAACCTCGAATCCATTTCCCTTGAATCTTCATCTTTATAATCAAATGCTGTGTAGGCTTGAGAATTATTTGATACCTTATAATATCTTGGAAATGGCAATCTGGTCGACATGTTCATTGATGTCAATTTGTTGCCAATGCCTCTTGAATTTTGTGGTTGAACTGTTTCTCCTTCGTAACTCAAGATTCTCCCATCTATATTCTCTAGCATGCTAGCAACAATATTCTCAGATTCTCTGCCCCTTTTGCCTTGTATTCGAGTGGTAACATCATGATCATTGTCACTAATATCATCAATTCCTATTATTGCATCACTTATCCCATTGATCTTTGTGTGTATTTTTCTTTGTGGTCCCATCTTATTATTCTCAACACATCTTCTGTCTTTTATATCAATAAGCATGTTTGAGTCACTTGCAGCACATCTATACCAGTGAGCCTGTTCGAGTCACTTGCAACACAGGATAAATCTTCTATACCAGTCAGCCTGTTCGAGTCACTTGCAACACATGACAAGTCTTCTATACCAGTGAGCCTGTTCGAGTCACTTGCAACACAAGACAAGTCTTCTATACCAGTGAGTATATTTGAGTCACTTGCAACACAAGAAACCTTTTCTACATCAACATCTGTTACTATAATGTCCTCGATACCTGTGAGCATGCCACTATGATACTCTTGATTACTACTATAGCTTCTTATCAATTTGGATCCCATTTGTGTTATAGTCTTTTTCTTCTAATAATATTCTGTTGTGTCTTCCATGACATTGAAGAAAACTGTCTTGGGCAAACTTGATTTCAAGAAAGCTAACCCCCATTTACAAGTACTATGAACTTGTAGTTGAGACGTAGTATTATGGATGTCTAATTGTGAAGTACTATCCATTGCATTTTGAATGACACCTACACTAGTCAACTTAATTATCTCCACTATACAGAGAAAACTCTGAGCATAGCCCTTAAAGTTGCCAATTGCTAAAACTTCTCCGGAGCAAGATAACATCTGTACTTTTTCCCCCTGGATATAAGTTTTCTTGATATCTTGAGAGTATGTCTTTGGAACAATTTCATCTTGGTCCCAGAGTGTTCTGTGTGCTTGCATATCAAATATGTCATATTGTAAGATATCTCCCAATGTTTCAAAGTCTCCATGTGGATATTTTAAATGTACTTCAGGATTTACAACGTTGGTGATTATCACTACACATCTTCTCTCACCACAATGTTGAAAATGACACACATTCATAGGATCAAGACTATGAATTCGTCCAAAAGCCACCACTTCATTCTTCTTATATAACACCACATCCATACCCTCTGTTAGGGTGAATACCTATTTTATGTATAAAAGTAAATTAGCAACTCAAAATGAACATTTAATAAATAATCATTGAGCTTATTATTACTTAATAACTTCTATATCAAAACTAGCAGAGAAGGCATTAACCTAAACCCTACATCCTAATCTTTAAATAATTAATACCAAAACATCTTAGCCACTATAAATCCTAAACTTTAAACATTTAATTCCTAAACCCTAAATCCTAAACTCCTAAACAATAAATCCTAAACCTTAAACCCTAAACTCTAAATCCTAAACCCTAAATCTTAAATCCTAAACCCTAAATCTTAAATCTTAAACCCTAAACCTTAACCCTAAAATACAACCAAAATTTAATGAATTTTTTTAATTTGTGCAATAGGTTGGATATATCCCCCAACTTGTTGCTTGAGCAACCGGTTGGATATATCAAGCAAGAGGTTGGGGGATATATCCAACTTATTGCACAAATCAAGAATTTTTCTTGTTTGTGCAACAATTTGATATACAATTGGGGAATATATCCAACCTACAACTGAAAAATCTTGATTTGTGCAAGGTTGAGCAGTAGTTGGATATATCCCCCAAGCAACAGGTTCAACAGTTGGATATATCCCCCAAGCAATAGGTTGGAGGCCTGTTGTTGGATATATCCCCCAACCTGTTGCTTGAGCAACAATTTGGGTGGTATATCCAATTTGTTACACAAATCAAGAAAATTCTCGATTTGTGCAACAGGTTGGATATACCCCCCAACCTGGAGGCCTGTTGTTGGATATATCCCCCAAGAAATAGGTTGGAGGCCTGTTGTTGGATATATCTCCCAACCTGTTGCTTGAGCAATAGGTTGGGGGTATATCCAACATGTTGCACAAATCTAGAATTTTCTAGATTTGTGCAACAGGTTGGATATACCCCCAACCTGTTGCTCAAAAATTCTACTGTTGCTCAAAAATTCTAGATTTGTCCACTCTGTGGCTTACCAAAAGGAAAAGATATTATCAAATATGCTCCTACCATGCACAAAGCATGTCTGTTTGATTGCACAAATCAAGAAAATTCTCGATTTGTGCAACATGTTGGATATACCCCCAACCTTGGAGGTATATCCAACATGTTGCACAAATCAAGAATTTTCTTGATTTGTGCAATAGGTTGGATATACCCCCAACCTGTTGCTCAAGCAACAGGTTGAGGAGTATATCCAACACATTGCACAAATCGAGAATTTTCTTGATTTGTGCAACAGATTGGATATACCCCCAACCTGTTCTTGATTGCACAAATCCAAAAAATTCTCGATTTGTGCAACATGTTGGATATACTCCTCAACCTATTGCTTGAGCAACAGCTTGGGGGTATAATATACTCCTCAACCTGTTGCTTGAGCAACAGCTTGGGGGATATACCCCCAACCTGTTGCTTGAGTTGAGGAGTATATCCAACATGTTGCACAAATCGAGAATTTTCTCGATTTGTGCAATAGGTCGAATATACCCCCCAACCTGTTGCTTGAGCAACAGGTTGGGGGGTATATCCGACAAGCAACAAGTTGGGGGGTATATTCGACCTATTGCACAAATCGAGAAAATTCTCGATTTGTGCAACAGGTCGGATATACCCCCCACTCATGCTGCATGGGGTATCAGAAGGTACAATCCTTTGCAAAGGCTTTACTTTAAGTGGTTACAAGCCTACCTAGTCAAAGTATCCTACTGATTAGGAACAAGTACATAGGCTAAAAGCACACCGATTCATATTTTCTTACATTCATGCTGCATGGTGTATGAGAAGAAATGAAAAAGTATGTGATAAGAAATATTCGAAGAAATATATATTCCATATCATGGACATTCTAAGAAATATGTATTCCATATCATGGATACCATGGATATCTGGTGCTTGCTAAAGTAAAAAAAATGATATGGATGCAATGATACTGTAGTCTTCTAGATTCTATGGTTTTAAATACCTACCTTACAAATACATTATCTAATTTTGCATTCTTCGACTAACTAACAAGTATTATACACATGGAATCATGGATATCTGATGGTTACTAAAGTAAAAAAATGATATGGATGCAATGATAGTGTAGTCTTCTAGATTCTATGGTTTTAAATACCTACCTTACAAATACATTATCTAATTTTTCATTTTTCGACTAACTAACAAGTATTATACACATGGAATAAAAGCATACATGCTAAAAGTAAGTGTGTAAATTTTAATATTTTCTTATTTTTAAAATTAATTTAATTCTTTTATTGACTACTTTTTAAAATTGAAAGATTATTAGAATATAATCTACATAATTTTAAATGTTATTAATGTATAATATTAATTATTTATATATTTATTTAAATTTATATAATAATTAATTTATATTTATATTAGTTTTTAAGTTAATAATGTATAGAAGAGGAATATATTCACTAATTCTTCATTGTTTTAAGAGTAAGTATTATATAAAGCACATATGCTAAAAGACCTCCTTTCAACTTTTTTCTTAAATTAATGTATTTATATATTTATTTATATAATAATTATATAATATTTATATTAATTTATAGATTAATAATATATATTTTTTGCAAAATTATATTTTAACATTAGTTAATAAAAATTTATTATATTATGGAGTAAAAATATTATAAATGGATTTCTTATATTAATAAAGTGTAGTGAGAAGAGTTTTTTTAAAAGATTTATGATTAAATTTTGTTTTGAAGTTGTTGCGTATGCAATAGGTAGGACATTTGAGTGGTTTTGAGGTTGATAGAGATATTTGTAATAAAGTGTCGTGAGAAGAGTTTTTTGGAGGATTTGTGATAAAATTTTGTTTTGAAGTTGTTGCGTACGCAATAGGTAGGGAGGTTTGAGTGCTTTTGAGGTTGAGAGAGAAATGTGTAATAGATTGTTTTTTCTTTTTAAGGAGTCTTTTTGAGAGATTTATGATAAAATTTTGTTTTGAAGTTGTTGCGTATGCAATAGGTAGGGAGGTTTGAGTGGTTTTGAGGTTGAGAGAGAAATGTATAATAGATTGTTTTTTTTTTTAAAGGAATTTTTTGGAGAGACTTATGATTAAATTTTGTTTTGAAGTTGTTGCGTACGCAATAGGTAGGGAGGTTTGAGTGGCTTTGAGGTTGAGAGAGAAATTTTTAATAGATTGTTTTTTTTTGTTGATGAGTTTTTTTGAGAGATTTATGATTAAATTTTGTTTTGAAGTTATTGTGTACGCAATGGGTAGGGTTTGAGTGTTAAATTTTGTTTTGAAGTTGTTGCATACGCAATAGGTAGGGAGGGGTTGTGAGAGTTTGAGTTAAAGAGGAAAATTTGTGGAAAAAAAGATTTAATGCTAAAATGGTTTTTTAAGTTGTTGCATACACACAAGTTTTTGAGAAAAAGATCGGATTTGAAAAAAAATTCAAATTTATAAAAACTTGATTCTTAGAAGTTCTTGCGTACGCAATAGGTTAGAAATGAACTCACCTCTTGCAACATTTTGAAAATTTTTGCGAATCCTGTAACAGGTTGATGAGAGGAGAGAAGCGTGGAGTGTAAACAAATGATCTTTGAATGAAAGAGAGAATGAAGAATGTTCTACTTATAGTGAACCTAAAAGAACTAAAAAAACCTTAAAAACTAAAAAAAGCTGACTTGACCTAAAAGCTATCCATTTCCTATAAAACTCTACTTCTCCTCATTCTGTCTCACAACTCTCTTATTCTCTGTCACAACTTTCCTGGAGCTCCACCACCTCTCTACTCAGGTACTCCCTCCCTCCCTCTTCTCCAACTTCCTCTCTCCCCTCCCCTTCCCCTCCCTTCCCCTCTCCTCCCGCTTCTCCCTTCCCTTCCCTTCCCTTCCCTTTCCCCTTCCCCTCTCCTCCCTCCCCAAGGCCCCTTCCCCTCCTCTCCTTTCCCTCCCCGTCCTGTTGCCTTCCCCTCCCCCTTGCCCCGCTCCCTTCCCTCTGCTCATCCCGCCCCGCCGTTCCCCTTTCCCTCCCCTTGTCCCCGCCCCGCGCTGCCTTTCCCTCCCCCTTGCCTGCTCCCGCCCCCTTCCCTCATCCCACCCCCTTTCCTTCCCCCTGCCGCTGCCCCTTTCCCCCTCCCTGTCGTCGCTCCCCCCTCCCCATGCCCCCCCCTTCCCTTCCCCTTCCCCCTGTCCCTGCGCCCGTCCCTTGCCCCCTTCTGTCGCCACGCCCCCCCTTCCCTCCACCCCCCTTCCCTCCGCCCTCCCCACGCCCCCCCCCGCACCCGCCCCCTGCCCCCTTCCATCTACGAAAGGGGGCAGGGGGCGGGCGCAGGGGTAGGGGCCGGGCGCGGGGGGGGGCGTGGGGAGGGCGGAGGGAAGGGGGGGCAGAGGGCGCAGGAAGGGGAGGGCGTGGGGAGGGCACGGGAAGGGGGGGCGAGGGCGAGGGGAGGGGGTGCAGGCGAGGGACGAGGAGGGGAGGGGGGCATCGCCCCCCTCACCTGTTGTGTGCGCAACAGGTGGGGGGGATTTGAATTGTAGCTACACGAAGGCTGTGAACGGGATGACTCCATTGCATGCCTTTTTAGGTAAGATACCTTCAGCTGCACATTTCAGAGTTTTTGGATGTGATTGTTTCCCCCCCACCTGTTGCGCACGCAACAGGTAAGGGGGGCGATGCCCCCCTCCCCTCCCCGCCCCTCGCCTGCACCCCCTCCCCTCGCCCTCGCCCACCCCTCGCCCCCCCTCCCCTCACCCGCCCCCCCCCTTGCCCCCCCCTTCCCTTGCCCCTCCCCTTGCCCCCCTCGCCCGCCCATGAGGGGGGCAAGGGGAGGGGCAAGGGAAGGGGGGGGCGAGGGGAGGGGTGGCGAGGGGAGGGGTGGCGAGGGGAGGGGTGGCGAGGGGCGGGCGAGGGGAGGGGTGGCGAGGGGAGGGGTGGCGAGGGGCGGGCGAGGGCGAGGGGAGGGGGGGCGGGCGAGGGGCGGGGAGGGGAGGGGCGAGGGGGCGAGGGGAGGGGCGAGGGGGCGGGCGGAGGGAGGGGGGGCGAGCGAGGGGAGGAGGGGCAAGGGGGAGGGGGGGCGAGGGGGCGGGCGAGGGCGAGGGGAGGGGGGGCGGGCGAGGGGAGGGGGAAGGGGAGGGGGGGCGTGGGGAGGGCAAGCGGGCGAGGGGGGGCGAGGGGGCGGGCAAGGGCGAGGGGAGGGGGGGCGGGGGAGGGACGGGGAGGGGAGGGGCGAGGGGGCAGGCGAAGGGAGGGGGGGCGAGCGAGGGGAGGAGGGGCAAGGGGGAGGGGGGGCGAGGGGGTGGGCGAGGGTGAGGGGAGGGGGGGCGGGCGAGGGGAGGGGGGGCATGGGGAGGGCAAGCGAGCGAGGGGGATGGGGAGGGGGGCATCGCCCCCGTCACCTGTTGCGCACGCAACAGGTGGGGGGATCCCCCACCTGTTGCGTGCGCAACATGGGGCAAGGGGAGGGGCAAGGGGAAGGGAAGGGGGGGTGTGGGGAGAGCAAGGGGGTGGGCGGATGGAAGGGGGGGCATGGGGCGAGTGAGGGGCGGGGAGGGCAAGGGGGCAGGTGAGGGGCGGGGGACACCTATTGCGTGCGCAACAGGTGGGGGATCCCCCACCTGTTGCATGCGCAACAGGTGCAGGGCGAGGGCAAGGGGAGGGGCAAGGGGGAAGGGAAGGGGGGGCGTGGGGAGGGCAAGGGGGCGGGTGAGGGGCGGGGAGGGGGACATCGCAAGGGGGCGGTGGGCGTGGGGAGGGTAAGGGGGCGTGGGGCAAGGGGGAGGGAGCACGGGCGGGGAGGGGGAGGGGCTCACCTGTTGCGGGGGTGGCAATGCCCCTCTGCCTCCCCCTCCCTGCCCGAGCCCCCTCCGTCTCCCCCTTGCCCCATGCCCCCTCCCCGTCCCCGCCGTCGCCCCCTCCCACCCCGTCCCCTCCCGCTCCCCCTTCCCCGCGCTTTCCCTAGCTGTCTTTACTAATAGCCAAAACCTTGATATATCCTATGCACTGCAAATATATGAGGCTTTGAGAGATGGAAAGAAACCTGTGGCAAGCAACGTGGTCCTACATCCAATAATATTTTGTCTAATCAAAAATAGCTTTTTGGATCAAATTACATTTACAGGGCCTACACATTTCGAGGAAACCTTCACTCAATTCTTTAAAGACACTCTTAAATATATTCCACATGAATAAGGCCAAGAGGCACAAGGTGAGAATATGTTGAAGCAAAGAAGGAATTCCTCCTTAATTGCAGATTCCAGCCCATTGATGGTCAACATTGGGCTTATGCTTATCATCAGATCGCCAAAGAAGCAAAGGAGGTCAAAAGACTCACTTCAAAACAATTTGCAAAGATATCTTCATTCCATTGTTATCCTGCAACCATCTGTATATTCAAGCATGAGATCAAGTATTTGATTGAGTCCGAAAGACTTAATCATTATGTCCATGGAAAGCGTAAGATATCCTCAACATCAGAGGTCTTATAGAAGGCAAGGGTTGTATGGACAACATTTGGTTCTCCAAATCCTGATTTGAAGAGAAAGGTCACAAAAGCAGATGCCGACACACTCACAAACTTCTATACTTCTTTTAGTGCAGTTGTGCCTACGGGAACTCAAGAGCAAGAAGAAAATATGACAAGCCTCAAGGTGGTGAGAGACAGATATGCCGACTACACTTCCATCATTTTTTGTCGTGTTGAAGTGTTCAATGAGATGCTTGAAGCGTGCATTGCATGTGAGCATGGAGAGTTGACTTATGAAGCTCCTTTGTTTATCTCCGGAAAGTCAAAGGTAATGGATAAGAAGGAGTTGACGGCAAGGATGTGGAGGCCTATAAAGTACTTACTCGACAAGTATGCATCCATGGCAGCACAAAAACTTTTAAAGAAAGAATGGTTTTTTGGAAAGAAAGACAAAGACCACTACTTGGAAGAATACATCAATGTATAGGTGAGCATGATGCAGTGCATAGTGCCATTAAATATTTGCTATCAGAGAAACAAATACTTAGTCATTGTAACATTGACTATAATGTCATCAAGCGTATAGCTTCTTTGTCAACACCCAAGGTAAAGCTATAGGCAAACAAGTGGATTAAAAAGGATGAAGATAGGTCAGAAATAGTAACCTCTTACATGAGAAAAGAAATCCCACAACAGGTGGTTGCATATGTGGAAAGATTAATCAGCGAGATAAGGATGTCGACATATATGTACCAAAGCTTTCAAATCAATGTAGAGGTTATGTCAAAGTCTGGAAAGCTTGTGAACTTCAGGGGAGTTTCAGAAGATGACTTCATCAAGAATGAGTCAGCATGGGACAAGCCACAACTATTCTTCATCAATGAAGTTTCTAGCGATGATATGCATAACTTCATTGATAGAATAGTATATACCACCATTAGCAAAGTGGCAATTTGCAACATTGTCATTTTTGTTGATAAACAAGACAAAGAAGCCATGCAGGTTACTCTAGAGCGAGCATATTCATCAGATTTGAAGATCTATAGTGGTGTTTATGCAGCAGAGAGAGGCAAGAGAGAATGTGGCATAGCGATTCAATCTCTTGAATCATTCTTCTTGTGTATGCGGAGTCCCAACCCTGATCACTCCTTACAAAAGAACATAAGAGGGAATTCAAATAATTTGAGATTGATGCTAGAAGAGCAAGATATTCCCAAGTCCATACATTATCAAAAAAACAACTACGGAAGTCCGGCAAAAAGTGGGAGTCTCTTGCTTACCATGGTGGAGAATTTACTACCGGCAGGTTGGGAGGTCACCTTGTGCAGGATGGGATATTTATTTGAGGATCTCCTCAAAAAAGAAAACTCCACAAATATAATTGAAAACAAGCATTTCATGGCCTATTTTCAGCTTCAAGCAGATTTAACCATAGGCTATGAAAAAGAGGTAGAGCACAAGGAGACTGATGACATGGATGATGACCTTGAAGATCATAATGTCCCAGTTGATGATGATGAAAAGATGGACTTACATGACCCGTTCAGAGAGAGGTTGGTGGATGAAGAGAAAGATGATGATGCCTTCTTTGATAATTATGGCTCACAGGGTTATGTAAAAAGACCACTACAACAATACTTAGCGGTATGAACTCTCTATTTCTCAACTAAATACCATTTTTTAAATAAGATTTAAATTTAAAGATAATGAATCTAATCTCTCATATTTGTTTATAGGCAATAGAGGGAGAAGAAATGGATGAAGTTAATATGGAGGCACTCCCTTCTATTTCAGCAATGCAACCACCTCTAAATTTGGTTGAAGAATCCCATGAGCACAAGAGCTTTGAAGACACCATGGAAAAGCAGAATGACCGCAAACATAGAATACAAGCTAACAGAGACCCATTCTACAAATTTAGCTGCATTGGATAAAATGGAAAGCTCATTTGAAGTTAGGGTCATTTTGAAACGAGAACCTCAGTATTTGAGCTTTGGTAGAGAGGAGGTTTCAATCCTCTCCAATCCTTTAAAGGAGGTTGATGACAATGTTATCCTCACCATTCTTAGGTAATGTTTGTTTATTTGTTGCTACTTCAATGAGCTAACATTTGTTTATTTGTTTATAGAGTAGTTATATCTCAGTTTCCCAGTGTAGAATGCAGAATCAATTCTATGAGCTAATGTTTGTTTATTTCTTGGTGCAGTGTAGTTATTTCTGAGCATCCTAGTGCAGTGTAGAATCGTGTCCACATGCTCGATTCTCTCCTTTCTTCTATTCTTAGCTCTCCTCAAAAGACTATAGAAGATGTTTGTACCTGGTTAAGCCCTTTGAATTTAGATGGGGTGCGAGTCATCTTTATGCCTTATCATGAGGAGTAAGTATCAACTCCAACCTTATTTTTACTATTTCTTTGGCAAGTTTGTGTTAAACAATAATCATTTTTTATCTGGTCGTGTAGTCACATTAGAGTCTAATCACTTGGGACCTTGAAGTTAACCGTTTGTGGTTTGTGAATTCAATGAAAGGCTAGCATGCCAACTCCCCGAGGTAATTATTCTCTTAATATTTTTGTTACTTTCTTATTTTGTATCTTATGATCATGACATATTAATATATTTCATATGTCATGATGGATAGTGCTGCATATCAGCTAGTATCTATTGTCAGAACAACCAGGGAGCAACAAGACCAAGTAGAATTCAAACGACGTCTACCAGTGGAGCAAAAAGATGGGCACAGCTGTGGGTGGAGAATTGCCTACAACTGCATGGAGAGATTTTTTATTTGGAGTTACCAGTCAAAATGGATACATATACAAAAACCGATCTACTAGTGTTTTGGGCTGAGAGTATTCGGCGTCTAATTGCTACCATTGGGAAACAACCTGAAAATATGACTACATTGCAGCATGTATAAAACCTTATCTTTATACTTGTATGCTTGTTCAAGCCTTTAATTGGGATGTGTAAATCTCATAACTTTTTTATATTTTCCTCCAAGAGGAGAAGAGATTGAGTCTAATGAAAGCATGCTATCTTTATACTTCTATGATTATTTAAACCTTTATTTTTATTTGGGATGTGTAAATCTCATAACTTTTTAAAATTTTCCTCCAAGAGGAGGAGAGACTCACTCTAATGAAAGCATGTATGAAACCTTATCTGTATACTTCTATGCAGTCTAATGAAAAAACCATTATTAATGTTGGGGAACAACCTAAAAATATGACTACATTGCAGCATGTATGAAATCTTATCTTTATATTTCTATGCTTGTTTAAGCCTTTATTTGGGATGTGTAAATGTCATAACTTTTTTATATTTTAGAATACAACGTGCAACTAAAGCAATATCAGAGCTTGCATTTAAGGAAGAGGAGACTGAGTCTATTGTGAAAGCACTACACACTACAGAAGAAGTAGAGACTCAGTGTACACCTATAGCACCATAGCCTCCACTAGAAACATCAGAAGAGTTGCCACAGCCTCCGCTTGCATTTAAGGAAGAGGATACTGAGTCTACTCCGAAAGCACTACATACTACAGAGAAGAAGTAGAGAGAAGAAGTAGAGACTGAGTGTACATCTAGAGCACCACAGTCTCCATTGGAAGCATCAGAAGAGTTGCCACAGTCTCCACTAGAAGCATCAGAAGAGTTGTGATGCATGTATGATGTTGTTTTGGTATATATGCATGAGGAGCATATTCTCATGATGTTGTTTATTCCATGAATATTATGGTTGACATTTATTTGTTGCAATGTATGAATCATGATGTTGTTTTTGTTGATGATACACCAATTCGTGACTTATTACTTAAGTGGCATTTAGTCATGATATTTATATATTTATTTCATGCACACAATTTGATGATATGAATGTGTGATGATGTGATTATTTGGAAATATAACCTTGTGTGATGAGAATTTTGATATGAATATGTGATGATGTGATTATTTGGAAGTAAATGTGTGATGAGAAGAACATAATAATTATTTGTAATATATTTCACTCCAAAGTATCAATTCCCAATGCCCCACGCACTTAAGGTACAGCATTCCCAATGCTCTGCAAGATTTTATTTAGTTGGACAATCTCCACTCACTTAAAGTAGAGCATTCCCAATGCTTCACTCACTTTATTCCAACCCTTATCCTTATCATAGCGAACACATCGTGCCTTACTGCACTTGTATTCTTCCATCCTAGTCCTTCCACAAACACTCTCTTATTTCTTACATCCTAGTCCTTCTCATTAACTTATATTCGCGTTTCACTTTACGTCTTCCCTCACTTTCTATCACTCTTGAAGGAGGGGTGGCTCACTGTGCATCCCTCGCTATCGCTCCCTCACTCTCCTTCTCCCACTTTCCCTCTAAGACAATTACTAGTTACTACGCGACTTCATTTACTGAACTCAAATTCTGTTTTAGATCCCTTTTGTATGGACTAATGAAGGGAAAATCATTCGAGGAGGATATGTTATGCACATGGTTGCTTGATTTGAACTCAGCAGAAGAGGTGAATATCCCTAGCTTTCTTTTTCGCTTCTTTTAATCACGTACTTATTATGCTAACGAGTTAAATTTTTGTATAGGATATGGCGGTGGCTAGAAGCTGTGTTGAAAAAAATGGTGAAGATGAGGAAAGCCAAGAGAGAAAAGAGGAGTTGTTGAATGCTTACAAGTCAATGGAAGATTCGAAACAGGATGTGAGGAGAGTCTGTGAGGAGATTTGTGATGCCAGCCCTGGTTATGCATGGCCTGCAGGATTAAAGTCTGCTTGTTTTCATGAAGCCAATGCAATAGTAGGCACTTTCAAGGACATATGCTCTCTCTAATGACATAATAGTCAAGTGATGGAAATTTAATTCCATAGAGACTTATGTGTTTTCTAAAGTAACTGTAATACACAAGAAATGAAACTACAGTTCCACAAAGACTTTTTAGTTCTCTAATGTGAAGTTGTAATAGACAAGAGAGACCAAGATTCTTGGAAAATTTTGCGAAGCATGCTGCTTCAGCAAACAAAAGCAAACCAACTTTGTCAAAAGTACCTCTCGTGCACGGGGTATTCTTGATTTGATACATACAGATGTATGGGGTTATGCCCAGACCCGCAGCATCAATGGTTCACATTACTACTTGACTTTCATCCACGACTACAGGAGATATTGTTGGGTCTACTTTCTGAAAGAGAAATCTGAAGTGGGAATTCAAAGCCATGGTAGAAAACCAGACAAGCAAAAAGATCAAGGTCATGAGATCAGATAGAGGAGGTCAATCTATGTCTTCAGCATTCATGAACTTTTGCAAAAATCACGGCATTCGAAGACAATTCACATGTGCAGATACTCCTTAGTAGAATGCAAGGGCTGAAAGGAAGAATGGGACTTTAGCAGATAGTGCTAGAGCAATACTTAATGAAAAGCATCTTCTGAATCAGTATTGGGCAGAAGCAATAGCTAAAGCAAACTACTTGCTTAATTGGCTTCCTACCAAACCGATACAAGATATGACTCCTTATGAAGCATTCACTGGACACAACCCACACATTGGACATCTCCGCATATTTGGTTGCATAGCATATGCCCACATACATGATGATCATCGCAAGAAATTGGATGCAAAGTCACGCAAATGCATCATGGTTGGCTACAATAAAGAAAGCAAAGCATACAAATTGTATGATCCCATCAATAGCAAGGTTATTATCTCTAGAGATGTAATCTTTGATGAGGAATCAGAATGGAAAACCTCACCTACATAGGAGATAGAAGCATCGACTTCACAATCATCTACAAAACAAGTTGATGAAGAAGAGCAAGAATTTCTAGCAACACCCCAAGTAGAGCCACAGTAGCTCAGACGGTCTACTAGAGAAAGCAAACCTCTAGCAAGATTGACATATGCTCAAAAAGGCAAAGCAATTCAGGTGGAAACCACCAATTATGCTCTTATGACTACCATCATGGCTATAGAAGAGCCAGTGTACTTCGAAGATGCAGTAGACAAGCCAGAATGGCAAACTACTATGAATGAAGAAATGGATGCTTTGTATAAGAATAATACTTGGGAATTATGTGACCTTCCACAAGGAAAGAAGGCCATAGCAAACAACTGGGTATACAAAGTGAAGTACAATCCAGATGGCAGTATTCAAAGATACAAAGCCAGACTAGTTGCAAAAGGATTTGCACAACAATATGGTCAATGAGACTTATGCTCCAGTAGCAAAGATGGATTCCATACAGTTCTTGATATCACTAGCGACACTCAGTAGATGGAATGTGTATCAACTCGATGTCAAGAATGCATTTCTTAATGGTTACCTAGATGAGGAAGTCTACATGCAACAACCAGCAGGTTATGTTGAACCAAGAAAGGAGAATAAGGTTTGCCATCTCAAGAAAAGTCTCTACAACTTAAAACAAGCATCCAAAAGTTGGTACAGTAGAATCGACAAGTATTTTGCTGATCTGGGATACATAAAGTCCAATGCAGATCATACTCTCTACTACAAAGTCCAAGGGGAAGACATTACTATTGCACTTTTGTACGTAGATGATCTGATTGTGACAGGAAGCAAGGAAAGCTTCATCAAAAAATTGAAACAAGACTTATCTACAGAGTTCGACATGAAAGGTCTTGGACTTATGCACTATTGTCTTGGAATTGAGTTCTAGAGAGATTTAGATAGCACATTCATGAGTCGGCTCAAGTATGTTGATAGTCTCCTGAGGAAGTTTCATATGGCAAATTGCAAGATTGCAGCCACTCCCATGGAACAGAGTTTGAAACTTACTAAAGATTCAGAAAAGCCTACAGTCAATGACAGATACTACAGGCAGCTCATCGAATCTCTTATATATTTGACAATCACACAACCAGATATTTGTTATGCAGTAAGCTCACTAGCACAGTTTATGGCAAATCCAAAAAAGTCTCATTGGAATGCAGCCAAAAGAGTCTTGAGATACATAAGAGGTACAAAACAGTTTGGGATAGAATATAGAGGAAGTCATCCACGGTTGCATGGATACTGTGATAGTGACTATGCCAGAGATCATGAGACCAGTAGATTGACACAGGGATATGCATTTTTCCTTAGTCAAGGTGCTATATCATGGTTGTCAAACAAACATCCAACTGTTTCTTTGTCTTCAACTGAAGTAGAATATAGAGCACTCACTACAAGTGCATGTGAGGCTATATGGCTCAAAAGACTATTGTCAGAAGCAGATTACTTTGATGAGTCAAAGCCAACAACAATATACTATGATAACCAATCGGCTCAAGCATTGGCCAAGAATCTAGTATATCACTCCAGGACAAAGCACATTGATGTCAGAGAGCACTTCATTAGATAAAGAGTATTACTTGGTGACATCACTGTAGCATTGTGATAGCAAAGAGAATGTTGCAGACATTTTTACCAAACCACTCGGTAAAGAGCTATTCGAGAAACACTGACTAGGTCTTAGTTTGACAGAGAGGAAGGACATTCCCATTAAAGGGGTGTGATGGAATGTAATGCTCAGTCCTTCTTCGATTCCCCATAATCATCATCTTGAGGGAAGGCCTACTTCATGATGTTGATCTTGAGGGAAGGTGTTGAGAGTTCACGCTCAACATCATGTGATCATGTGTGCATAGCACCATCACGTGATCATATGTGCATAGCACTAACCTTATAGAGTGCTATAAAGGAAAGGGTTAGATCCCCTAACCCTAAATGGGTTTGTATATATTCTATTTTTTCAACTAAATCTAGTGTACAGTTAGTCATTTGTGGTGTGCTCTCTAGCTATGCCCTCTCTCCTCATCTCCACTCTTCTCCTCTCCCCTCTTCATATTTTGTCAAGAAAACCCCCAAATAAGGAGCAAACACCATCTACATAAATCTTTGAAAGGTAGCAGGAGCATTGGTGAGGCCAAATGGCATTACTTTGAATGCAAATGTCCCCCAAGGTGTGGCAAATGTGGTTTTAAGCACATCCTCCTTAGCAATTCTGACTTGATAAAACCCAGAGTAACCATCACAGAAAGTATACATCTCATGACCACTTACCTTCTCAAGAATGAGGTCTTGAAAGGGAAGAGGATGATGGTCCCTCTTGGTGGCTGCATTGAGTTTCTTATAGTCGATGCAGACCCGCCACTTGTTGTTTTTCTTTGGGGTGACTACCACTGGTGAAACCCATTCAGTATTGTGAACTGGAATAATAAACCCAGCTTCTACAAGTTTCTACAACTCTGAGCGCAAAGCATCAGTCTGTAGGGGCCCTAATCTCCGATACTTCTGAGCCACAGGCTTTGCATCAGGCTTCAGCTCTATCTTGTGCTCTATCGCAGTCACATGGCGAAGGTGGCAGTAGCTAGTTGCGAAGAGGTCACGGAAATCTTTGAACATTTCTAGGAACTCGTCTTTCTCACTTGGAGTGAGGTCTGGGGAAAGCATAGATTCAAGATGTTGAGGACTAGCTGTTACCTTTTCTATAGGTGGCGGGGTCGGAGACACCCCCATCATGTAAACTTCCTCCTCTAAGAACTCCTCCCCCCAGTTTGATTCTTCCATTGATTCAGACACCGAGGATGAGAGAGTATCACTGTCTTACTCCTCTTCTTCTTCTGGTTCAATGGCACCTAGTTGCATCGGGATCTTCTCCTTAGAAGCACCAAAAGACATGTGTCTTGTCTTCCAATAGCTGACTGCATCACTCTTTCTCAACCATGGTCTCTCGAGTATGGCTAGGTAACTCCTGCCTATATCTTCGATGTCCACTACATAGAAATTGACGATGGTGGTCAACCCATTGACAATGATGGGCAAATCCTCAATCACTCCTAGGGTGGCGAGTCATCGACCATCTGCTACCTTGATTCGAGTGGAGGAATGCCTTGTGCATTTCAAATTCAATTTCTTCATGATTCGAGGCACCATGATATTACATGCAGCTCCCCCATCAACACACACACTTTTGACACGGCAATTATCTATGATATCTACTGTATGTGGGTACCGATCAATTTCTTTAGAGATAGAAGAGACCTCTTGTACCTTTCCCTTTTTCTTGCTCCTCCTTGTTGAGAGCCCTTGCTGCAGCTCACATCTCACCTTAGGGCTTAATGCTATTAGTTGAGGAAGCATGATGCTCAAAGATCAATGAGCAAGGTCCCAAACGACCGAATAGTCCTCTTGCCCCCAGCCGATGGGAAAATCCGAGGGTGACCACTTACTCCTGCGAGATCTTTTAGTCTTCTCTGTTGGTGGGTCTGCCATCTCAACATCTGAGGGCTCTGAGAAGGACACCTTCTTCCTGGGGCGGCCCGGGCCATGGTTTGGAGAGGGGTCTGAGGTGGTATGACTTCTTGTCCCAAGTCAAGGATCTCCACATCAGAATCCTCACTGCCTGATTCACTTGAAGAAGATTCACCCTTGCAATATTGGGACATTTCCTGCAATAATGACCCTTCTGGTGGCACTTGTAGCACACAACATTGGCACGTTCTCTTGGAGGGCAATTGGCTTGATTTTTGATGCCCACCATCTCAAGCCGAAGATCATTCAGGGCCTTGGCTAGGTCATTGACTCTGGGTTCTTTAGCAGGAGGGGCCGAGGGAGTAGGAAAGAGTGGGGTTCATGGGCGAGGCTAGGGAAATATTCCAGGCAGAGGTTGAGGATATAATCCTTGTTGAGGGTAAGCATCTAAGGGAGGACCATACATTTAAGGTGGAGGTGGTGGATACATCCCTGATGAGGAGTCGGGGTATGCCCTTGAGTTCGACCCCCCAGGTTGTTGTTGCAAGAATTGAGGGGGTTCTGGAGGGACAATTGTCTTCTTTGAAGCGGGGTCAGACTGAACTTTATCAAACTTTTGAGCAATCTCATGTGCTAGCACCATAGTTTCTAGATTCTCCCATTTAAGCTTGAGGCAGAATTCATCACTTGCTCCTGCTACAAGGTAGCCCAACACATGCTAAGTCATTCCAGCTCAAAATCCAACATTTTCCTCCTACATGCCAATTAAATGGCAGGAGCACGGCTGCTCGATCCACATATCGACGCGCTGTCTCACCTTCTGACTGCTTCAAGTTTGCCACCTGCAAGTACACATTCTCTGGTTCCTCTTCTTTGTCAAAATACTCAATCATCGCTACTGTTAACCTTGGCCAACTTTGGTGAATGTCATCGGCTTGCTTCTCATACCACACTTGAGCCAAACCCTCTAGAAATGTGGAAAGAACCAACAGCCACCTATCTTTAGTAAGAAAGTTATGAGAAACACAATGGCGCTTGAAGGCCACAAGATACTCATTTGGATTTTCTTCAACCCATCCACAGAACAGGGGAACACCAGCCATGCTTGGAAAATGGAAAAGAGAGAGATGAAATGAGGCTTTATCTATGGGCAAACAATGGAAAGAGGTAGCTTGAACTGAAAATCAGTGAAGATACATCCACAAAGCACACATAGGCAGGGTAGGGTGTGACTAGTGTATTGTGAAATACTACACGCGAAGAATCTTCAGCATAGAATAGCTCGTAGGCAATCTTAAAAGGACCAACCCTCATGATATCGCATCCATCTTTACAAGCGAGGGTTAGAGTCACGGTGCTGCATGAGGTTGTTCATCAAGGCAAACAAGAATGCCATGACAAATGTCAATAAATGGAGAGCTTGCACATCACCTTCAACTTGTTCCAATTCTTGTAATTGCTATAACAATACACCTCACACCCTAGTGAAGTGAGCTTCACACCCACACCAATAGCCTTGGTCCAAGGTTTGTATGCGCCGTCAAATTGGAGGAGCCAAGATGTCATCACACCAAGACTAAAATCCAGACATCCCAAGTTTCTCGATGGTCCAAGATAGGTAGAAGGAGGGGGTGGGGAGAATTCAATACTTGAGCAAGACGTTCAGCACCATATAAACTTGCAATCCTTTGTTGATAGTTTATCTTTAGGCCAAAAAGAATTACACCTTGAAGCTCAAAATGAGGCACAAAAGGTTGATTAGGTACAAAGGGATTCCTGAGAGTGCTCTCAACGGAAGCAAGAACGGAAGAAGGAGAGAGAGAGACAGAGAGCCACACCAGTTTGGTGGGTGCAGAACCACCCTAATCTTCTTTTTTATTCATTTATATATGTGTTTCAGTATTGTACATAACTGGGGTTAAGGCACAGTGACCTTTAACCCCATAACCTCCCACTTAAAGGACAATGTGCCTTTAAGGGAGAACAACTAGTGAGCATACTATCCGACAATACTCAAACCGATGACTAGGTAGACTCTTCGTCAGCATATCTGCAGGGTTATCATCTGTATGAACCTTGACAAGCTCTATGCGCTTGTCCTCAAGTACCTCCCTGATGAAATGGTACTTGACCTCAATGTGTTTGGTCTTTGCATGAAAGACCGGATTCCGTGCTAGCTGAATAGCACTCATGGAATCACTATGCAATGTCGGTACACCTGTATGAATCCCCAAATCTCCCACTAGCCGATCAAGCCATATAGCCTCCTTGCAACCCTCTGTGGCTGCAACATACTCAGTCTCTGTGGTAGACAAAGCAATGCACTTCTGTGCACGAGACATCCACGACACTACACCACCTGCAAAGGTGAACACATAACCAGAAGTGGATCTCCTACTATCCACATGCCCTGCATAGTCTGAATCTGTGTACCCAAGTACACGCATGTCTCCTTTACCAAAGCAAATGCACATCTCCTTGGTACCCTTCATGTACCTCATGATGCACTTAACTGCCTCCCAATGCCTCTTTCCTAGATTAGCCATATACTGGCTAACAACTCCCACTACAAATGCAATGTCTGGTCTAGTAGCTATCATAGCATACATAAGACTCCCAACTGCTGATGCATAAGGAACCTTGGCCATCATGGCCCTTTCCTCATCTGATTTGGGACTATCTGTATGACTCAGTTTCACATATGGAGGCAATGGAGTACTCACTACCTTCCCCCCCTCCATATTCGTTGTAATACTTTTGTAACATACTCTTTTTGTGAAAGCCAAAGGAGTTTCCTACTCCGATCATGCGTGATGCGCATACCAAGAATATGACCTGCAAATCCCAAATCCTTCATATCAAAGGCCTCATGCAACTTGGCCTTTAATGCATCTAGCTCATAAGTATTCTTGCTAGCCAATATCATATCATCCACATATAGTGCCAAGATTATCAGGCTATTATCCTTAGCCCTTTTAGTGTAGAGGCAGTATCAATTTCACTCCTTCTAAAACCCTGGGACCGAATGAAAGCATCAAACTTCTGATACCATTCTCTAGGTGCTTGCTTAAGACCATAGAGACTCTTCTTCAGCTTGCAAACTAAATGCTCTTTGCCCTTTTCTTCAAAGCCTTCCGGCTGCACCATGTAAATTTCCTCATGCAAATCCCCATGCAAGAAAGCTGTCTTGACATCCATCTGCATAAGCTCCATATCCTCTGATGCCACTAGTCCAAGCATGCATCTAAGTGTGGTCATCTTCACAACCGGACAGAATATCTCATCAAAGTCCACACCCTTCTCTTGCTTGAACCCTTTAGCAACCAAACGGGCCTTGTACCTAGGCACATCATCACCTGTGACCTTCATTTTGTAGACCCATTTACATGGCAATGCTTTCTTTCCATGTGGCAAAGAAACCAAGTCCCAAGTCTTATTCTTCATAAGTGAACTCATCTATGATTGCATAGCATACTCCCACTTGCGTTGATCCTCACGCATCATAGCCTCTTTATAGCAAGAAGGCTCCCCGCAATCAGTAAGCATCACATAATCTACCCCTGGAACAAACCTATCAGGCGGTCTAGACACTCTAGATGATCTTCTCAAGGGCATTTCAGCTTGCTGTCCCACTTGCATATCAGCCACATTTGGCTCATCATTTCCACCAATAGATGATCCATCATGTACCCTTGATTGTATAACCCTGTGGGAGTACTTGGTGGTACCATTTCTTGCACATTTGGTGCATGGACAGCTTGCTGTGTATCAACATATGCAGGTGGATTCACATCCTGGAAAGTGATTCTCCTCATTTCCACATCCCTCATGGGTGCCTTATGCATCTTCTTCTCATTGAAGACCACATCATGGTTGCGTATGATCTTCTTTGCTTCTGGATCCCAGAGACGATAGCCCATCTCTCCACTTTCACCATAACCTAGAAAGATGCATTTCCTAGACTTAGGATCTAGCTTCTTTCGAAGCTCTTTTGGCACATGTACATATGCCTCACACCCAAATATACGCAAATGAGAGTAAGAGGGCTTCTTGCCACTCCATGCCTCTTCAGGAATACCACCATCCAAACTCTTACTAGGTGATCTATTGATCACATGCACTGTAGTCTTCATTGCCTCAGCCCAAAAACCACCAGAAAGACTTGCATTGGAAAGCATGCATTGCAACCTTTCTTGAATGGTACGGTTCATCTTTTCTACAACTGGATTTTGCTCTGGAGTACGAGGGGATGTGAGCTCCCTCTTAATCCCACGTGTATCACAGAAATGCTGAAAGTCATGAGAGAGATACTCTCCACCATTGTCAGTCCGTAGGCATTTAAGCATTCTACCTAACTGATTCTCAACCAAGGCCAGCCATTTCTGAAATACCTGGAACACATCACTCTTCCGAGCTATAGCATAAGCCCACACTTTCCTAGTTGCATCATCAATGAATGTCACATAGTATTCAGCCCCGCCTAATGACCGTGTAGGCATGGGACCACATACGTCTGAATGCACCAAATCAAGCATTTCAAACTCTTTCTTTCCCCTTCTTTTATGGGCTGATTTAGTCTACTTCCCATAGAGACAATGCTCACAAAATTCAAAATCAGAGAAACTCAAATGCGATACATAACCCAAACGGCATAAGAGTTTCATTCCATTCTGGCTCATGTGCCCCAACCTGCAATGCCACAAAGAAGTGCTTGGCTGCTCGGTTATTGCAATAACATGATCAAATACCCCTGATACATGTAAGGGATACAAAGTCCCACACTTGGCACCCCTAGCCAAAAGCATAGAGCCCTTTTGAATTTTCCAACTTTGAAAGCCAAAAGTGGTGTGAAAACCAGCATCATCTAGCTGACCCACTGAAATAAGACTCTTGGTCAACTTAGGCACATGTCTCACATGTTTCAAAACAAATGCAGACCCATTTGCAAAAGAGAACTTTATGTCACCTGCTCCCACTATGTCACATGCATAGTCATTTCCAAGATGCACACAACCTGTCTTTCCACTATCATAAGTGGAGAACCATTCCCTATGGGGAGTAACATGGAATGAAGCACCAGAATCCAAAATCCAATCTTGGGAATATGTATCATCTGAAGTGGTAAGCAACTCTGCAGATAAACTAGACATGAAGAGAACATCATTGTCACTATCATGTGTGACTGCATTGATCTCCTCGATGTTCACTTTTCCTTTGTCCTCCCTTGGACTCTCTTCCTTTTGATTTGCATCCCAATTTGCATTCTTTTTCTTATCCTTTTGCTCTCTTTTCAGCTTGTAGCAATCCTTTTTCATATGGCCCTTCTTGCCACAATGGTAACACTCAATGTTCCGTGCCCTGGATTTGCTACGAGACTTCCCTCTTTCTTGGGACTTCCCCCTGAACTGTGATCTGCCCCTTTGCACATTTAAGGCTGCATCCTGCTTGTTGCCACCCATAGACTTCCGTCTAATCTCCTCGGCCAACAAGCTACCCACAACATCATCAAATTTCAGCACTCCACCAGGTGCAGAGTTACTGACAGCTGTACGGAAGGTATCCCATGAGGACGGCAATGAACATAAGAGAAATATTGCCTTAGTCTCCGCATCAAAATTCATTTTCTGAGCCTGAAGCTGGCTGAAAATAATATTGAATTCATTCAAGTGAGACGCAATGGAGACCCCTTCCTTCATCTGCAGCTCAAACAACCTCTTCATGAGGTAAACTTTATTAGAGGCAGTTTCCTTCTCATAAGTGGCACACAGTTTCTTCCACAAATCTTCTGTAGTCTGCTCATTTACTACTGTGAAATAAACTGACTCTGCAAGATGAAGTCTAATAGCAGACTTTGCTAATGCATCCAACTCATTCCAATCATCCTCAGACATATTTGCAGGCTTAGCTTCAATCCCTGCCGAGGGTTTAATCTGCTTCTTTTGAATAAGCACATCCCTTATTTGTTCTTTCCACAAAGAAAAGTTTATCCCATCAAACTTTTTAATGCTGAAAAACTCCTTTTCAGACGTGGAAGAGGATGCCATGATGCAAATGAAACAAAATCCCAATGCTAGTCCGCAAGAGAGAATCACACCAAATACTAGGTGCACCCAAATGTGTATGCCACAATAGAGTGAAATATCACCAAAACTCAAAGCTCAAAGCATCTGACTCATGTGCATATACTATGCATCCATATGAGCAAATCTAGGCCAAAAGAAAATGCCAATAAGTGCCAAGTGACTCAAGCATAAACACTGTCCACTGGCATATGCATCAATAATGTCTCATCCAAGAGAGCATAGCACTATCAGTGCATCACCTGCAATGTTTCAAAGCTGTCCCTCAGCATAAAATAGCATCCATGTGCAAAGCGTCCATAAAAATAGCATCCCACAAGGCAATTTGGGCCTATCAGCGCATCCAATAAGGACCGCAATGCATCCAAATGGCCTATAAATCATCCACTACAACCCAATACACACCACGAATGAGCGCACACTGCTCAAACTGCAACCAGAGTGATCTGCATAAGGTATGCTCAAGAAATCATAGTCTCATGGTAATGAGTGCTACTTAAAATAGAACCTGACATGCCTCAAAACATGGGCGCCATTGCATAATCAGAATCAGCAAGAAAATCTGCAAATATCTCTCTTTTGCCAGAACTCCAAAATCCCAATTGATGAGTGAGAAATGGGAGTCAACACTTATCCACTGCCATGTGGCATAAATCTAAGGTTTCAAAACCTTAGTATGAAAAATGCATAACAAAGAGACGAAATCGAATACACAGAGATTTATAACTCTGAAAATCCTCCACCGAATCACGCAAGAACTGATAGGTAGGGGTTTTTGGGCATCCGGAACGCAATGCGATAGACGGTTTTGGAAACCGTGGTCTCAATCACTGGGTCCAACACACGGACTGAAAAACATTTTTGGAAACAGAGCTATCTGTAAACTCCACCGGAGTGCAAATGATGAGCAACATAGAAGTTTTAGGACCTCCTGAGTCCACGGAACTGACAGATCTGCAAATGGTTGCTCCAAAGTTGAGTTCCAACACCCGAGCAAAAAACGCAGAAACTGACACAGAGAGCCAGAAATCCAATGAAATGATCCCGGATTCAAGAATGAAGGTGTTTCCAAGCTCCTGAAGTAATGTGGACACCAAAAGCAAGCAATAGTTGCCTCTACAAGTCAATACGGAGTCTCTGTCATCGAACAGAACAGGGAAAAGCTCAAAAAACGACTTTTTCTTTGAAAGCTCTTAACAGGCTCTCAAAACCACTTCGCAAAGCCAAAGTGACTTTTCCAAAGGTTCCTCCAAGGTCTCTGCACACTCGAATGCAAGTAAATTCACCCACAAAGCTTCCCACAGAGCTTCTCCTTCCTCCCATAGAGCTGCTAGGCTTCCAAGCATTCACGCACGCTCAGCTAGATCACCCGGGCTCTGATACCAGTTGAGAGTGCTCTCAACGGAAGCAAGAATGGAAGAAGGAGAGAGAGACACAGAGAGCCACACCAGTTTGGTGGGTGCAGAACCACCCTAATCTTCTTTTTCATTCATTTATATATGTGTTTGAGTATTGTACATAACTGGAGTTAAGGCACAGTGACCTTGAACCCCACAATTCCTTGGTCGAAAAATTACCAGCCCTAGAAACCTTTGTAGTGAGATTGAGAAGAAATCATTCAAGATGAGCTTATCCACAGGAATTAATAAGCAGATGCGCCAAATCTCCCCCAAGCTTGGGGAGCATCCCACCCTTTGAAGAATGTCACCCTTTTAATTACCTTCGACGGAACACCCGTAGAGATGGAGAGCTACGAGGAGAAGATACGCAGATTGGAGGAGCAAAGAACCACACATGAAAGGTGCTACAGAACTACACCCAGCTATAGGAGTAATGAATTTTACACTAGCCATGGAGATTTCGATCCCAGCACCCACACCAATTCTATTAACTAGAAAAGAATTCGAGGCATGATGCTAGACGCAAGGCATGGTGACGCTCAAGGGCCATAGAGGAAAAGGGAACATGAGGGAAGAAGCATTAACATAGGTGGGGAAAAAAGGATTAAGAGGGGTGGGAATGAAGAGAGGGACTATGCCACAAGGGGGGAAGGGAGAGGGGGGAGAGGAGCATGTACATGATGGGAGGTGGAATGTAGAGATGGAGACATCAAGGGAAGAGAGTCATGCTTTATTTGAAAGGAAGGATGGGCGGGGGAAATCAAAGTACTAGCTATGTGGCTTTATAAGGATGAGCGTGTTCCATCAAGGAATAGCCCCCTCCTTTTATAGCCAAGAGAGGGGGTCTCTCCCAAGAAATGCATCCTCCCACATGCATGGTGTGTATGGAAGAGTGTTCCATGTGAGCTAGGCGGTTACGCACTCTCAATTGTGTGTGACAACCCTTTGCCTCATTTTTCCACATACACCCCCATATCCCAAGTCTAAGATACTCGCTTGGCCTCTTTCCAATTTCATAATATGTTCAAACATCTAGGAGGACAAGTGGAGGGTTGGCACGAGGAATCTTGCCACCTCATCCTACTTTCCCATTATTTAACTTGCATTCTTGGACTTTCTACACCCCCCTCACATGGGCCTATCCTGCATGGAGGGAATAATCCAATATAATATCCATCTCCACCTATTTTAAATTACTTCTCCCATGGTCCTTGGGCCATATCTCACTAAATGCAAGCATGGGGACCACCTAGGTGGAGGGGTGGTGCATGGAGGACCCATGCCACCTTATCATTTTATATTATTACTACCATGGATTATGTACAACACACCTTATGGGTCTGGTGGTTTTGAGAGCAACTGGTAGTGAGCCTATTTTGCGCACGTCTACTAGAGTTAAGTATCCTGTGGATAGGCTGAAATATGATGGATTTACAGCCATTCACTATGCCTATATGAAAAAGTGCTAAAAATGTGGTAAACAGTTGAAGTATATGCTGCATTGCACTTAGTTTTTTGGTTACTATGATCTTCAGTTACCAAACCAAGTGATTTGTTTGTCACTATATCTCTAGTAACTTTTGTTATTTTGGCAAAATCTAATTTAGGCTAGCATTGGATTTAATCATGTAGTGTAGATTTTATTTAAATCACCTCAAGTAATAGGAACCACTCAATTTAGACAAATTAGAAGAGTACCTAATAGTTTGATAGTTGACAATGTATTTAGTATTCATTTGTATGAGTCATAAATGGTCTCTAAAAGGTATACCAATATTGGATCATTATCTTGAGTATTCAATATATGAAGAAATAAATTATAGTTAGGATTATTCTTAGTAAACTCTCATTGAATGGGTAGAGTTTTTCTTTTCTCATGAAATTCTGGCCAAATTGATTTTTTCATGTTAAGTGAAATGCATAATAAGTAGACTTAATGACAACCAATAGTTCAATAGAGTGGCAAGAGTCTTTCTTGTGTATGACAAATTTTAAAATTATCAAACCCAAATGGAAATTCTTGTAAGATTGTAGTCTGAAAGTTTATCTCATAATCATTACCTAGACGATTATTTAAATGTGCATATTTAAATGCCCTCTTTAGCAATGCTCGTCAATTTTGTTTTTATAAAACATCAATAGACCTTCAATATAATATTAGAACCCACAGTTTGCAAAGTATGTTGATGAAGGATCCCACTATGCTCTATGTCGAGCCTTGTTAACCACGCCAACAGTTAATAGTTCACAAGCACCAAGTAGTTGTAAAGATAAAGTGGAGAAGTAGGAGTGGATTTGAGGTAGGCAATATGATAAACCTCCATATACACACACAACACGAAATGTGGAGGAGTACAATAGAGACATCAGGTAACTAAACTATACACTATATTTACCATTAATATAGAATGATTTATATATAAGATCATAATGAGCGTAAGGTCTCTTCATCTCCCTTTCTAAATCAAATGTAAGAACTATTTTCCATTTTACATTTACATGTACACAAGTTTGATGTTGAGATTAATCCTCAATAAATTGGAACTTTGCTCCACAAGGAGGGAAGTTTGATAAAATAGATGAGAACCTATTTAGAACCTCATAATTATGAGAAGATGAGAATAGCGAATGGGACGTTGTTTGTTGCAAAGGAGTTGTTTGTTGATCACCAATAAGCTCCTTTACCCACTTCAAAACTATGCCCATGTTGAGGCGAGCCTCTTGAGCGCATGTAATGGAATTGCCCATCACTTGTAGCATCTCAAATTATTCTATTGTTGTGCATGGTCTCCATCACCTGGTAAGGAATGCAATGATTCCATGAGCTCAACATCAATTATTTCCAATGCATTGTGTGGGTACATCGATCACACCCATTGAGGCAAGCTCACGCCTTGATCATTCAAGTGAGTTGGGTGAATCCTAGTTAATGTTTCAAGCGCCACAACTCCAAAACTATGCACATCACAAACCACCTATAAGAAGATAATATTGAATTCACATAGTTGAAGGATTAGTTTTAGGATATGGGTGCAAGATTTAAGTGTCCTAGTTTTGTTACAATGTATAATGGAACTCCTAAATTTATTTTTGCAATTTTGAAGAATCCTTTAAGCTTTTTAAGTCTACATCTTTTCAAGTTGTAAGACCAAAATATAACTAAAACATCAAAAGTTGTATCTACATACATACAAGAGAAGAAACCTATCAGGAGCTAGGTAATCGATGGATCCCTCGAGGAACCTGCTCAGTGTATGTCCCTCACTCAAACATGCTCGGTTGATCAATCACGCAATTCCAAAATTTCCCACATGAGCCACCATCACTTCCTCTAGCAAAATGTTGCTAGGGCTTCAAATCATAATGCATGATTTGATTCCCAATGCATAAGACAACGGTCTTGTGATGCAAGTAGGCTATGCCATGAGCCACATCCACAATTATGCTAAGCATCGCCTTCTAGCTCAATATGCAAGCATCACCGTCATGTAGATGTTGTGTTAAAGAATGTATGATCGTGGTAAACCTAGTGCAACTAGATGAGCATAAGAATGACAAAGGCTCAAAGCATATAAGAAACTCCATGAAAGAGACGATGAGAAACTATGAATCAATATTTTTAAAATCTATATAGACCATACAATGAGAGGCTTCTTTTATAGAGAGAGCCTTTAGAATAGTCAACACTTGTGGGATTCTCTCATCACATCTCTCCTTGTGGATGTCCTTGATCCACATCTTCACATCATGTAGTCCACATCCTAGGGTGGCTACTTTAAAACATTCCTACACCATACCTTTGCCTCTAATTATCCACATCTTCACATCATGTAGTCCACATCCTAGGGTGGCTACTTTAATACATTCCTACACCATACCTTTGCCTATAATTATGTTCTCATGGCACCATATCTCAACACCTCCCCTTGGTGCCATGATCAATGCATTGGCTACTTCAAGGTGGTCAGGTGTGAGTTTATATCATCACCTCCCCTTAGTGCATACCTGCTACTTAAGGTGGTCAACAAGTGTGGGTATTACAAGATCAAATCCTCCCCTAGGTGCTTTCATAGCTACTCTCAGGTGGTCAGGCTTGATTTACAAACATGTGAGCTAAATGTGGAAAGAATTTTGCTTCTTAATACATGTTGTCAATGGCATTCTCTTCTTTGCTTAATGTAGCTTGATGCATGATGCTTTGTTCTTCCATGTGCTTTTAATGCTTTATGTGTGGATGCCATGCTTTGTCCTATGGTCATCTCATGCACTTGTGCTTTTGGCATGATTTGTGCATTCATGTGCTGCTTTTCCATTTGTTGCAAAGGTCTTACACTGATCTTCATTTTGCTTTGATGGCAGTGTCTAATTGCTAACAATGTTTTTGACTTGATATACGTGTAGAGCTCAAAAAGGCGATTAGTTTTCCTTTTTGGAGCGAGTGCATTCTTTCTGGATTGCAAGTTGGCTTGTCGAAGTTTTAACCAAGAAATGTCCCTTGATAATGTGGCATTTAACTAACCCTAACTTAACCTAGCTTGTGGAAAATTTGACCAACCTAGATAACCCCTACCTTACCATGTGGTAGAAGATCAACCTAATCTTATTTGCCACATGAATTTTGTGCAAACTGTGTGCTGGAGGTGGCGATGGCAAACGTCATCACTTCTATTGTATATTGAGGAATATTGGGTGAATCCTCCCCTACCCAAAAAAATTCCATTAGACGGACCTCCACTCTCTAATTAGAGAAGCTAAAAAAATCTCTAAGCTTGTTTTTGGGCTCAGTACCTCAACCTCAACTGAGAATATAGCATACACCGGTCGTTGCTAATCGGAGAACTTGAAATTTGCTCGAACATAATCCTATTGTTTCAATCCTTTCCCATACCCAAGGATTCAATCACACCATGCTAGTCTTTGGCGTTTGTCCCCTTGTTTGAGTCTCTCTATAACATAGTAGTCTGAACTATTGGAAGGCTGAAAGGAAAGCAAAGAGTGGACACAAACTCAGAATACTTGCATCATTTGCATTATAGAATGAAGAAGAGTGAGGTCCTTAAGTAGGCACCTCATACATGCTCACTGACATCACTGATGACTTCATAGCTCCACAATCATCTCCTCAATTTGCTCCTAGATTCTCTCAATCATCCTATGTGGCTCTCCACCACCTAACTGTGCTTGTGGGCACCTAACTGTGCCTCTAGCACTCACACATAGAAACATAAGGTGTGCCTGAGGCATACACCTTGAGAATCCCAACAAACCCCCCCTCAAGGAAATGCCTCAGGCTATGTCAAGGATACATCTAGTCTCATAGTTTCTCATGCCATCTCATGGTGCTCAAGGATTAATCTATGGCTAGGTTCTCATGCTAGCAAGGGTTCCCATGGGTGTAAGGTAAACAAAAGGGATACAAAAAGACCTTCCAATGGTTATCTCCCCTACATGTACATGCACACAATGTCTGCAAGAGGTACCATGGAGCAAAACATACACATGGCCTACATCATAAGGTGACCAGAGGTGTTTACAAAACACAATAGTTTATTTCATTCATTTTGGAGGACTATCCAGGCTGAGTACCTTGACATAAAAAGAGAGATTTGGAGCATACATAGAGATGTTTTAAAATGCATAATCTTCATGGGATGCCTCATCTTGTGGAGGCAAAATATCCATGTCAAGGCAAGGTCTTACCACATGGGCAGTGTCTAGTGCCTTATAAGATGGTACTATGATAGAACAAGTGGATCTGAAAGTCATATCCTTCAAGAGAACAATTATCTTGTCATCTCCATAGTTGTGTAGAGAAGCATATCTTAGGTATCTGACCTTCATCTTTTTCTTGTACTTGGAGTCAAATAAAAGTGCCATGAGAGGGTAGATCTCTATAGTTGCTTCCTTTTTGGCAACCATTGTTTTGGCAATCTTCAACAAGGAAGTCAGGTTGGCATTTTCATCCTTTGTAGCATAACAAGACATTGCTTTATGTTTTGGCTTTTCACATATTTTGCATAAGCAAGCCATGAGAGGCTCTAACCCAAGTATTGGGTAGTGTCTTCTCTCTTACAGGGCTTAGAATAACAACTGAAATGCTTCAAAATATAAGCATTTAATGTAGCAAAGTCTTGTGACCAAATTTCAAACAATGATGCTTTCACTTACATGCTTCATAGAAGTGGCTAAAATGAATACTTTCCAATCAAAACCAGGCCTAGCAATTCAAAACAAAACTGAAGCCACACTTGTACTGAAGTTATTGAAAGCTTCAAAAAACCAGAAATGCTAGAGTAGCATTTTATTTAGCATCATCTTCAAAAACTTGTCCAAAACTGTCAAAACTGAAAAGCTAAACTTGGAGGGCTTGTAGCTCACTCTTCAAAGCAAGGAAAAGAGGGCTTTCTAAAGCAAAAGAAAGCTCATATACCAGAGAAGGTCCAGCACAGAGGTTAGATGAAATGGTGCGCACTTTTGCCCGGGAGAGTTGCTATAGGCTGAAACTGAGTTTTGACGATTTCTCCCTCGTTACTGAACCAAATGACCTGAAAAATGGCTCAAAATCTTTGTCTTGAGGTCGCCCATCTACTCCTAAGAGGGCTCAGGCAATGGCAGAGCAGGCAGGGACTATTGAGCAACAGAAGAAATTCGCTCTTTGGAGAATGGCAGCCACCACAGACGTTTTTTCTTCAATTGCTTGCAGGTGGAAGTTTGCCCATACTAGAGGAGTTTCCAGCTCAGAGGGTTTGGGCAATGGTCGTCTGTAGGTGGAGAACCAAGCTCTCAAAGATTTTGGGAAGAAAGAGGAAAATGGAGAAGAAGAAGATGAAGAAGATGATGATGATGTGGCAGAAATGGGCTCAAGGGGGATCAAATGGCTCTGATACCATGTTGGAAGGCTGAAAGGAAAGCAAAGAGTGGACACAAACTCAGAATACTTGCATCATTTGCATTATAGAATGAAGAAGAGTGAGGTCCTTAAGTAGGCACCTCATACATGCTCACTGACATCACTGATGACTTCATAACTCCACAATCATCTCCTCAATTTGCTCCTAGATTCTCTCAATCATCCTATGTGGCTCTCCACCACCTAACTGTGCTTGTGGGCACCTAACTGTGCCTCTAGCACTCACACATAGAAACATAAGGTGTGCCTGAGGCATACACCTTGAGATATCCCAACATGAACCAGCCCTGTACCTGTATGTCGGAGGGAAACATATTTTCCCCTCATGCCATCCTTTGAATACATGGCTTGCCCTCTGTTCAATGTGAAGCTTGTCATTTTTGAGAAGGGTCTCCAATTCCCCATGGGCAAGCAACAACCTTAATGTAGACATAGAAGGAATAGTGAGACAATATTTCAAGTCTCCAAACCAAAATATTCGACTTCAGACAGAATTTCAGGGCAATCGCACTCAGCAAAGCTATAAGAACCAATAGAGAAAGGCTAATAGAGATCCATGTGGCATCGCATTTCATTCTAATGGATTGTGCCACCACTACAAGGACCACTCCAAGAAAGATGGCTTGTAGAGAGAGAACATGGTAAATCTCTTGATGTATGTTGTTGACCTTTGTTTGTTTAGAAGACAGAGACAAAACAGCAGTTGCAACAATCTCACTGATCCTTTGATGGAGTCTCCTTGCCTTTTGAGAAAATATGAAGACGGGAGAGGAGAAGAGTGGAGATGAGGAGAGAGGGCATAGCTAGAGAGCACACCACAAATGACTAACTGTACACTAGATTTAGTTGAAAAATAGAATATATACAAACCCTTTTAGGTTAGGGTAGGGGATCTAACTCTTTCCTTTATAGCACTCTATAATGTTAGTGTGATGCACATATGATCACATGATCGTGCTATGCACACGTGATCACATGATGTTGAGTGTGAACTCTTAACACCTTCCCTCAAGATCAGCATCATAAAGTAGGCCTTCCCTCAAGATGATGTTTCTAGGAAATCAAAGAAGGACTGAGCATTACATTCCATCATACCCCTTTAATGGGAATGTCTTTCCTCTATGTCAAACCAAGAGCTAGTCAGTGTTTCTCAAATAGCTCTTTATTGAGTGGTTTGGTAAAGATGTCTGCAACATTCTCTTTGCTACCACAATGTTGCAGTGTGATGTCACCAAGTAACACTCTTTCTCTAATGAAGTGCTCTCTGACATCAATGTGCTTTGTCCTGGAGTGATATACTGGATTGTTGGCCAATGCTTGAGCTGATTGATTATGGCAGTATAATGTTGTTGGCCTTGACTCATCAAAGTAATCTGTTTCTGACAATAGTCTTGTGAGCCATATAGCCTCACATGCATCTGTAGTGAGTGCTCTATATTCAGCTTCAGTCAAAAACAAAGAAACAGTTGGCTCTTGCAAGGAGTTTCTTGGGAGTGGAGACTCCGATGGCATTCTTCTAGGATCCGCACAACATGTGAGTCACCATCAGAGACTACACATTTTGGCATCATTGCTAGGGATTCAATTAGTCAATGAGTGTTAAGAGAGATTTGAGAAAAGGCTCAAAGCCATGGATACCATTCACACAAATCATCAAGCCCTAAAGAGAGCTCTCAAACCTTTGCCCACCCTGGAAAAAGTGGATGAGATAGTCTCAAATCTATCTTTTTCAAATCTATATAGACCATACAATGAGAGGCTTCTTTTATAGAGAGAGCCTTTAGAATAGTCAACACTTGTGGGATTCTCTCATCCACATCTCTCCTTGTGGATGTCCTTGATCCACATCTTCACATCATGTAGTCCACATCCTAGGGTGGCTACTTTAAAACATTCCTACACCATACCTTTGCCTCTAATTATCCACATCTTCACATCATGTAGTCCACATCCTAGGGTGGCTACTTTAATACATTCCTACACCATACCTTTGCCTCTAATTATGTTCTCATGGCACCATATCTCAACACCTCCCCTTGGTGCCATGATCAATGCATTGGCTACTTCAAGGTGGTCAGGTGTGAGTTTATATCATCACCTCTCCTTAGTGCATACCTGCTACTTAAGGTGGTCAACAAGTGTGGGTATTACAAGATCAAATCCTCCCATGGGTGCTTTCATAGCTACTCTCAGGTGGTCAGGCTTGATTTACAAACATGTGGGCTAAATGTGGAAAGGCTTTTGCTTCTTAATACATGTTGTCAATGGCATTCTCTTCTTTGCTTAATGTAGCTTGATGGGATGCATGATGCTTTGTTCTTCCATGAGCTTTAATGCTTTATGTGTGGATGCCATGCTTTGTCCTATGGTCATCTCATGAACTTGTGCTTTTGGCATGATTTGTGCATTCATGTGTTGCTTTTCCATTTGTTGCAAAGGTCTTACACTGATCTTCATTTTGCTTCAATGGCAGTGTCTAATTGCTAACAATGTTTTTGACTTGATATACGCGTAGAGCTCAAAAAGGCGATCACTTTTCCTTTTTGGAGCGAGTGCATTCTTTTTGGATTGCAAGTTATGGCTTGTCGAAGTTTTAACCAAGAAATGTCCCTTGATAATGTGGCATTTAACTAACCCTAACCTAATCTAGCTTGTGGAAAATTTGACCAACCTAGATAACCCCTACCTTACCATGTGGTAGAAGATCATCAACCTGATCTTATTTGCCACATGAATTTTGTGCAAACTGTGTGCTGGAGGTGGCGATGGCAAACGTCATTACTTCTGTTGTATATTGAGGAATATTGGGTGAATCCTCCCCTACCCAAAAAAATTCCATTAGACGCGGACCTCTACTCTCCAATTAGAGACGCTAAAAAAATCTCTAAGCTTGTTTTTGGGCTCAGCACCTCGACCTCAACTGAGAATACAGCATACACTGTTCGTTGCTAATTAGAGAACTTGAAATTTGCTCAAACATATTCCTATTGTTTCAATCCTTTCCCGTACCCAAGGATTCAATCACACCATGCTGGTCTTTGGCGTTTGTCCCCTTGTTTGAGTCTCTCTACAACATAGTAGTATGAACCAACCCTGCACCTGTATGTCGGAGGGAAACATATTTTCCCCTCATGCCATCCTTTGAATACACGGCTTGCCCTCTGTTCAATGTGAAGCTCGTCATTTTCGAGAAGGGTCTCCAATTCCCCATGGGCAAGCAACAACCTTAATGTAGACATAGAAGGAATAGTGAGACAATATTTCAAGTCTCCAAACCAAAGTATTTGACTGCAAGATACTTCTTTAGCAAGCTAAGCAGCCAATAGAACAAGGGAACCCATATGGTTATGATGGTTCGGCTAAGGTCAAGGAAGTGGACCTTTCCAATGAAGGCAAAGATCCTAAACCGGTCTATATAACCAACATTTGACCTAACCCCTGAGCAAGAATAGCCCCTACTTTCTTTATTGCATAAATACCCAGATTGTTTTGCTTGGAAATATATGGACATGAAGGGTGTGCTTCCCATGGTCGTACAACACACCATCCCTATGATGGATGACATAAGACAGTGTGACAGAGACCCTACCCGATGAATCCAAAGTACGCAATGATTGTATGGGAGGAG